>NW_017299829.1:75682-75899 GCF_001594075.2 Trachymyrmex cornetzi | reverse complement strand
ATGTTTAAAAAAAATTTGACCACGTTTTTAAGCAAAAAATAATGTCGCAGTGGCGCTTTACGTTTTTTATTCTGTTGCTATCGTTTGAATGTATGTCCTGGCGCGGATGCATATCCTATACTGGCGCGGAAGCCATGGATGTACGCTTTGACGCGGATGTAGCGAGTTACGCACATCCTGGTGCAGACGGGGCGAGTGTATATCCTGGTGCAGGCGG
>NW_017299829.1:74482-75152 GCF_001594075.2 Trachymyrmex cornetzi | reverse complement strand
CCTTGTCGCGCACGTGTATTTGGCCGAGCGGATAGATTTGGAAATCTTTACAAAGAAATGGCATTTCATTGTTCACATGCTAAATGAAGACATAAATACAGAATATATTGAGGAATAGTTCTTTCTCTATTCATGAGTGCATAAGCAAATATGTGCATATTACATTTCACTTAATATTTTAATCTCGCATTTTTGAAAATGACAACAATTCCAGCGTATTCTGCAACATGCATTTAGTCTTGGAAATAACATACTTATCAGTGATTAATTAGGCCTATGTATGGAGATGTATTTAAAAGTATATGAATGAAAACACAAAGAATTTTAAAGATAAGTACATCTAGTTGAACCATATATTTATTATGACTGTCGCACTGGAAAGAAGTTGTATATACGCAAGTGATACTCGTATCATTTCAATTAAATTAAAACATGCCCGGTAAAAATAAAAATGTAGTTATACAAGCGGCAACAGCGCATTGAGCGCTGGCCCTCTACTGAATGTTCCTCCGTCTTATTTACCAAAACGACATTTCTTATAAAATATATATATTCTATGTATCGCGTAGAAATGTATGTACGTATGTGTGTGCGTACACATGCGTATATGTATGTGTACGTATATGAACAGCAATAGTGGTACGTGATAAAGAATCGTGAACCGAAAAAT
>NW_017299829.1:71515-73284 GCF_001594075.2 Trachymyrmex cornetzi | reverse complement strand
TGCAACGATTTCATCAATTTTTACGTATTCTGAAACGTGCATTACAGATTTAACAAAGTATTAGTGGTAGATGGAAAGACTTTCGATGAATAATAATGACACAAATCCATTGTAAAAGGCGATGGCCGTATACCTACAACTACATTTAAATAATTTTACGTAGTTATTACACATTGCAATTTGATGATTCATGTATATGCAAAATAATATTATCAGTACACATTATAGACGATATATGCGTCGTAAATGCATCATGTTCGCACCTACGAAGGGTTCTACGAAGGGTTGACTTACAATTTGTGGAAGATCGAGAATCTTTTTTTGTTATTTATTGTATTATTCTTATAAGAAATGTACTAAACATCGAACAAAATATACTATTTCTGTATAACTACATTTTTATTTTTACCGGACATGTTTTAATTTAATTGAAATGATACGAGTATCACTTGCGTATATACAACTTCTTTCCAGTCCGACAGTCATAATAAACATATGATTCAACTAGATGTACTTATCTTTAAAATTCTTTGTGTTTTCATTCATATACTTTTAAATACATCTCCATACATAGGCCTAATTAATCACTGATAAGTATGTTATTTCTAAGACTAAATGCATGTTGCAGAATACGCTGGAATTGTTGTCATTTTCAAAAATGCGAGATTAAAATATTAAGTGAAATGTAATATGCACATATTTGCTTATGCACTCATGAATAGAGAAAGAAATATTCCTCAATATATTCCGTATTTATGGTTTTAGCATGTGAACAATGAAATGCATTGGCGGTATAGGCAATGAGTGTTCCATGTGTATATGTTCTAAGTGTCTACTACTATAAAAAAAATTAGAAATCCGAAAAAATTTATTTTTCGTATGAACTTTTTACCCTTGCATTTTTGCCGTATATCTCATAGGGGCGGGATATATGGCTATTCATTGGGGGAGGAGAGGTATATACGGCTCATGAAAAATTTACAAACAATGCATATAAATAAGACGTAAAATGACACAACTTATAAAATGCATTTATAAAGTTTTTCTTATGTGGAAATTATTCGTACGCGCTCAAAATGAGTAACTGGAAAAATATCGTATACGAAAATTTTACATACAGTTATATATGCAATACGGTACATTCAAGAAGGGGAAATAACGTGTTTTTTGTAACACTGTTATCATTATCGTTATTTTATTATAATAAACATTTTATTATGACATTACAATTTCCATGATTGGAATAATAACGTTAGGCTTGAGAAGTATATTTGTCATTACATTCGTACATCAAGTAGAGTAGTAGACCGTAGCTTAGGAGATACAATTGACACAAATATCGTTCCATCCTTCTTGACATTCAATGCATAACAAAGACAAAACGATATTTGTGTCTCCTATAAAGGAAGCAGCCTATTATTTGTTATGTATATTGCAAAATATTACTCGTTACTATAAGTTTCTTTTTACTCGTTACGTAAGTAATGTAGTATGTTACATTGGCTATGCTCAAAGTCTCGCTACAAATGCTTTGAAGCGTTTGATGGACCAAAAAAACGAAAGAATTTTACAAACTGACCAATTATTTAAAAACGCTTCAAAGCGTTTGCAGCATCGTGTTGACCGTATCATTGTATGACAAGTAACGCACAATAGTAATGATAAATATATTTGTCAAGGCTAACGTTATTGTTACAATCATGGAAATTGTAATGTCGTAATAAAATGTTTATTATAATAAAATAACGATGATAACAATGTTACAAAAA
>NW_017299829.1:69647-69945 GCF_001594075.2 Trachymyrmex cornetzi | reverse complement strand
GAGCCAAAAGTAAGTGAATTTTTAATTTTTTTTTCGATTTTCTCATAAAATCTAGTGCAGCTGAGGTCCTGTTGATGCGTACTATAATTTAAGTAATAATACTTTTGCAATCCGTACATCCAATACAGAGATTTTTCACCGAATAAGAATGTGGTAAAACAGGGAGCTTTAGCATCGCCTTAAACGAAAATATTATATACATCAAATCGCTGAAACCTAAATCTCTGCTCTGCGTCTTACTTTATTACATATATTCAAGTACATATATACGAGTATCCGAGGGATTGTTGCGACTGTC
>NW_017299829.1:65579-69448 GCF_001594075.2 Trachymyrmex cornetzi | reverse complement strand
CAGCTCTCATTTCAAATCACGATCCTTTCCCATATTTCGAAAAACTAGCGCAATTATTAAATCAAAGCTAACCAGTAGATTCACCCCGCGAATGCGTATATACTCTCAACCGATTAAAGATCAATCTTACGTTCCCAAATTATAAGAACATCCGAAAAACCGATCCACGTAGATTTACCTATAAGCTCCGTAACCTTTTTGGCACCGGATTCAAAATTACCCTTCCCAAAAATTATCCAATACTTCCCAGTGAACATTATTAACCGCATAACCTAATCTCCGATCCCCGAGTAAATTGCTTTAATGCATTGACTCAAAATACGGAGAAAATCTCAATAAAATTACGTAACAATATATGTGTAGAAAATGTGTGAAGCGTTAGTAAACCGAAAGTCGACCGTTGAAAAGGACGCTCTTTTCACGACGCTTTTCTTTCTCGTGTATACGTTTTCTAATATTCGAATAATAGTTCGTGGAAATCAGTAATAATTTATCATGAGTGATAAAAATGTTGGTCGTTACAAGAAAGGATCGAAAGTTGATACTGCGTACGATAATAGACCAAAAGCGTCACGTAGACGACCGTTGAATCGGCACGAAGTAGAAAAGCTCGACGATTTAAATGTTAGTGCATCGGCCAAGAAATTAAAGAACCGTGATATTGACGATATCGAAGTGGACTCTACGTTTGGCTATCATCTGGTAAACTTCGTAGCCAAGGGCGTCCACAGGATTTTTTCTAAGGGGGGCACGTTTCAAAATATAATAATAATAATATTAATAATTATTATACGTATACATATAATTACAAATCATACACCTTTTAGTTAAAAGCTTCCTCACCGCGACAAGGTAGGTGTAAGTTGAGGAAGTTATTTTGTTTTTTGTTTTTTTATTTTTTTTATTTTTTTTTATTTTTTGTATTTTTGTATTTAAAAAATTTGTTTTGGTATTTTTGTCTTTTTGGTATTTATTATTATTGATTATTAATTATTTATCAAAAAGAAAAACTAACTTTCTTTCATTTTGCCCAAATTTATCTATAACTTGAGTGATAAAGTTTTCATCATTTGCAATTTTTTGCCTGTGAATACTCAACATGCAAAGGCCACTAAGTCTGGATTCAGACATTGTTGAGCGTAACTATGTCTTAACTCGCCGTAAAGTACTGAAAGATCTTTTTATTGTTGCTGTTGTAACGGGCAACGATAGTGATTTAAGAAGCACGGCTTGAATTTTAGGTACAAATTTGGCAGCAGTAACCAATAAGTAAAGCATATCGTCAAGTGTAGATATATTAATGTCCTGTACTATTTTGTGCCATACAATACCCTCATTAAGTAAGTCACCACTCCTATCAATCTCCAACAACAACTGATTACATTGCTCACGGGTCATGGTTTTGAAAGTAGAAGGATACAAACGAAAATAGTTGAAAATATTTGTATTTTCTTCAGAAAATCTAATACTCAAAGAACTTATAAGCGAATCTATATACGGAAAAAATAAGCTTAGTTTGAAGTATTCTTTGGGATCTTCTGTAGAATAGTTTGCTCTTTTACTTTGTTTTGCGACAGTTCGCGGAATCTCAATACCAATCGTAGCACTGAACTTTTGGCATTTCATGAAAATATCGTCAAATTCGTTCCGTTCATCGTTAAAAATACTGATTAAACGTTTTATATGATTTTGACATTCAAGTAAATTTATTTGTTTATTTTGTAGTAGCACGGTAATTGGTTCTAATATTTCAGAATATTTTGATATTATAAATAAGCACATCAGAAATATCGGTTTTGTTGCGGCACAATATAAATAATACGCTTTTTGCTTACCACTTGTGAATCCTTCAGACATTTCGTATAATTTTTCTAATATAGTTTCAAAATGCTTTTTAAACAAGCGAATAGTTTTGTGGTTCTCGGTCCAACGAGTTTCGCAAAGCATAGAGATTGAAGGAACTAATTGTCTTCGAATATTACTTTCCCTGAAAAAGTTAATTATTTCTTTTATAGTACCTATAGTATTCCTGACATCACTCAATTTATTTAAATCATGGACAACCAAGTTCAATCTGTGTGACGAGCAATGAACATAATGAATGTTTGGATACTTACGTTGTATTATACTTTTCACACCATTCTCTTTTCCCGACATTACAGAGCATCCATCATAACCCTGACCTACACAATATGCCATATTCAACTTTAAGCTTTCGCACTTCGACAAAATAGCATCGGAAA
Organism: Trachymyrmex cornetzi; assembly: GCF_001594075.2. Classification (NCBI taxonomy): domain Eukaryota; kingdom Metazoa; phylum Arthropoda; class Insecta; order Hymenoptera; family Formicidae; genus Trachymyrmex; species Trachymyrmex cornetzi. The sequence continues at coordinate 67,205 of NW_017299829.1, read as the reverse complement.
TAGACTGAGCATCAAATTTTTTAAGTTCAACAAAGCCAAGGAACTCTTCTTGTATAGTTAATTTGCCATCTTCAAAATGCGCAAATCTGACGCCTAAAGAAAGTTGTTCTACCCCAGCAATATCACAGGTCTCATCTGCTAAAATTGAGAAGCATTTGGAATTGTTAGCTTTTGAAACAATGTCATTTGCTATTATGCTTTCACAAATTCCAATTATCTCATGCTCAATTCTAACAGATGTGTATTGTGCATTCTGTGCGCCTTCTTCCAAATGATGTTTCAAAATCAAATCACCAGCTTGCACCCGAAAGTTTAAAAGATCTTTGAAATTATCTTCAGATGAATTTTTGCCACGAAGAGCCAAATCATGAGTTCCGCAGAAAATTATTGTTCGTATAATTGAACCTAACTTTTCACGATTCTTTGTAATCAACTCTAATCTGGAATGAGAAATTATATTAACAATGCTTTGTTTCTTGTTTTTTTTAATGGCTAATAAACTGGTTCCCTCTGAAAGAGCTTGTTTATGCCACTCGATCTGAACATGATTTCGTGCTGCTTCATTAAAATCTTTATATTTATCAAACCCTCTCTTTCAAGATAAAAGAATTTTGAAATCCTCTATGGACCATTGGCTTGAAGAGCACACAAAATTTACAAAGAGCACCGTTGATAACTTCAGAATATGCTAACCAAGGGGAATATATCTGTAGCCATTCATATCGAAAACTCCTTTTTTTACCTTGTTTTTTAAAGTTATAGCTTTTCTCCGGAAACCATGTATTTATAAAAATTTCACATTTTTCATCAAAGGACAGCTTTGAGATTGCGCCGATATATCGCCCAATATCAAACTTCTGAAAGTTTTCGCTTGTAAATGAAAGCCCAATACTAGAAGTAGCAGAAGAGACTGAAGTAAGGGTACTGTTACTGGCGGTACTGCTAGGTCTGCTAGTGGCGATGCTCGAGGAAGAGGAAACTGAAGGAGAAGGAAACTGGTCAGTTGTCTCTAACCTCGGCTTTTTAAAAAAATTTCTTATGTCCATACTAGAATATTTTATTTTATATAATAAAATAAATAATAATAATACTTCAACGAAAAAACTGTCACGTTGACACAAGTATTAGAATTATGGGAGAGCAAATCAGATAATTACATATTTATCATCCGAGTACCAGAATATAAAGATTCTTTATATCTTTTTCTTGTTCTGGTTTTCCCTTGATTGGTTTTCCGACTCAATTCTTTATATCGTGATATAGTTGGATACAGCATAGATGTTAATATGGACGATAAGCCGCTACCGGCCGTTATATAAGTAAAAAGGCCAGTGCAGAGCGCAATAGTGAGAAATATTGGAACTAAAACTGTTAGGTGAGCGCCACATGGTGATGGGCTGATAATTGCAAAACTACCATAAAGGTGCCTTTTCATGCTGACGATCGACGCTCATTTTTAGCGTCAAAATAGGTCACGTGATCAAAATCGACGACTATGAATCGTCAATTTTGATTATGTGATCAATTTTGAGACTAAAAATGAGCATTAAGTGTCAGCATGAAAAGGCACGTTAAGATCTCACCGTATACGCTTTTACTCGGCACGCGCGCGCGCGTCTGTCGCCC
>NW_017299829.1:63613-65552 GCF_001594075.2 Trachymyrmex cornetzi | reverse complement strand
CCCCCCCCCCCCCCCTGTGGACGCCCTTGTTCGTAGCAGTTTTTGCGCCATTTCGACTGTCGTTGTTTGTAAAGTGTGCCATTCAGAAGTACAATTCATCGAAACTAGTAAACGAGGCTTGGGATTTAAAATTGTTGTGTCCTGCGATAAATGTGAAAAGAAATATATACCGAATAGTCCGTACGTCGATAAAGGCTACGAAATCAATCGCAGATTGATTCTTGCCATGCGATTGCTTGGAGTTGGTCTACAAGGCATAAAAAAATTTTGCGCTTTTATGGAATTGCCCAGTCCGGTTGTTCACTCGGTTTATGATTCGATCATTAAACACATTTCTAATGCTGCAGAAGTTGTTTGTAAGAAAAGTCTATCTCGTGCAGCGAATGAAGAAAAAAGAATTTCGGCCGAGAATGGAGAAAAAACGGAATCACGATATCGGGCGACGGATCTTGGCGAAAACGCGGATTCACATCTTTATATGGTTTAGTTTCTCTCATCGGATGACACACTGGCAAAATTCTTGATTTTATAGTAAAATCAAAGTAATGCAAATTTTGTGAATATTGGAGTAAAAAACAAGAGACAGAAGAATACGCGGAATGGGCAGAACAGCACGCAAGCGAATGTCAAATAAACCACGAGGGATCGGCGGGTAAAATGGAGGTTGACGCGGCAATTGAAATGTTCCAGCGCTCCGAAACATTACATAGCGTAAAGTACGTAAGTTATATCGGCGATGGCGATTCTAAAACATTTAATAAATAGTATTTTTTAAATCTGCGTTCTAATAAAAATATATGGAAATGTATTATATATAAAATAATTATATGGAAATGTATTATAATAAAATATATAAAAAATTGACAAAAATTTCAACTTTTTAACATAAGTACATTATATATTCAAAATTATTTATATAAAGTTATATTGTGATACATAAACTAATTGTTCAGGAAATAAACAAAATACTTATTTGTTCTATATAATATAGTTCTTTGTAACTAATTAGTGAATCGCAATGAAACTTTGCATAAGTTAATTTGAATAGTTAAAATATTTATATAAAAAAATGTAGATATTTATTATCAATTTTAAAATTCTAGTTTAACAATAAAAATAATAAATAAAATAACTAAACTATAAAAATGTGTTTTTAAACAAAAATATAATCTCTTATTCACACAACTTTCATATATATATAGTTTATTTGAAGTGTAAATATTAAACATACTTCCAAATTTCATTTTCTTTGTAGGAATTGTACGTCTAATACATCCTTAATCGGATAGAAGTGACTGTACTGATTTTTTGGTTTTTTGATCCCCAGGCAGACCACCTCTCATAAGATTACGAACAGAACTTCAAATTGAAAAGAAATTCTTTATATTATTGAGAATTTTGAATCACACTGCTGTGATTCGAGGCATCTGATATTTGATTACGAGATTGGTAAGTCATGTACAGTTTTAAGCTGGGAATACAGATCATTACATAAAGCTTAACACATAATGCATAAGAGATTCAACCAATTTGAATCCTTCCTTTCTTTCCACTTTATGGAAAAGAAAAACTTTGATTGGTTGATTCTCTTATGCACTATACGTTACGTGTTATGCAAAAGTCTGTGTCGCGATCACCCATATTAGTAGTAAGTGGGCAGCTATGGGCCGTCAAAACAAACCCCCTCCACTCCACCTCCGGCGCCGGTGGGCGTAGCCTAGACGGGTCTGTCTAGAAAAATGGTGCGCTCTGATTGGCCGGTGACGTGAGGATGGGATAACGAGGTAATTAAATGTCGCGTTTTGATTGGCTCGGTCCATAGCTGCCCAAACGCTGATTGGCTCGGTCCATAGCTGCCCGCGTGATGATTGGAGAAGGCGGGGGTGTCGGCAGAGAAGAATACCACGGCAAAATGGTGGATGGGAAAACCGACGAAAAG
>NW_017299829.1:62957-63583 GCF_001594075.2 Trachymyrmex cornetzi | reverse complement strand
AGAGGGGGAAGGTACGGTCAGCGAATATGAATAGCACACAGCTTTTGTCCTGCAGGTCATTTTTTGCTGCAGCGGTTCGTTGTCTCCAATGTGTTGGCGTCTTAGTGAAAGGGTTTTTTCTTATTATTTATGACGAAGACTTTTACGAGAATTTTCGGGAGACTCTTGCTTTCCATAGGGAGAAAGGGGAGGTAAAACAGGAATGAACAAGTTTGTGTCGGTATGCGTCGTCTTCTTCTTATCTGCTGTGTTGATTTACTTACTTTAGAGAATAAGTTCTTTTTGTATTCTACGACGGAGATGCTTTTTAATAGGACAAAAATGTATCTTATTTAAACCTGAAATGTTGGGAGCACGAGGATACGGAATTGAAATAGTCAAGAATTTAAGATACAAAGAATTTTTTTATTGATAATATTGTGAAACTACATTAATGTATGACTTATTACATAAAAAATATGATATATAAAATCATAATCCGCGGTTGGTTAAAAATTTGTTAACAATTTCATTGAATATTAGTTCAGTTAATTCTAAAAACAATATATTAAAGTGTTACGTCCAAACCCTTGGAAAAATTTTAATTTGTTAGTGATCCTCTCGGAGAATGAAAGGAGCGGGAACGG
>NW_017299829.1:57762-60269 GCF_001594075.2 Trachymyrmex cornetzi | reverse complement strand
AGATTCCCTCCTTCGTTGATTGTAATCCCACGTGTAATTTCTTCGTATGAGAAGAGTTGAGTGGGTACGTCGTAGAAAGTAACAAATATTGTTGCATATTTCGTTCGGTAATATTGTTTATCACACGCGGATTAACGGACACTAAGGGATTTCCGATGTCTTGTCTTCCAGCCATGTCTCTTCGCGTGAAAACTTTGGACGAATGTTCACTCGAATGAAGAAAAACTAGAAGGGACGATTCCGAAGTAGAGGCTTCGAACAACGAGATTCGAATGAAGCAGCGTAACACTATGAGAAGCAATCTCTGCGCTTATATATGCTTTACGAAAATTAATGAAAATCTGCGTGCGCATAAAGTTTATTTAAATTACCCCTTCCCTAGAAGTATCTAGAAATACTACGACGTTATGACGTAGTTACTTTTTAGGAAAGAATTTTCTCAAAGTTATAAAACGGAAATATTTCATGCTCGAACCAGTGATGCACATTTGGCTCCTCGGTAACACGGAAAACCGCCCCACCATTTCGCCGCTGCGCGAGAGCGAGCGAGACAGTGAGACTCGCTGTCTCGCTTACTCTCGCGCAGCGGCGAAGTGGTGGGGCGGTTTTTCGTGTTGCCGGGGAGCCAAATGTGCATCACTGGCTCGAACGGGTCATAAATGTGTTCGAACACGTAAAAATTGAATATATTATTAAGACTATTCGGATACAAAGAAGCAATAAATTAAAAAAAATTTTTCCAGATAAAGGAAAATATTCAGACACTAGATTTATAAAAATTTTATGGTTAATGAATTATAGTAATATTTCTCGCTGACACTAAGGGTACGTATGAAAAAATAAAAGTTTTACTGTCCAAAACCAATTTATGATTTAAATAAATTCGTTTTCTAAGAAAAGATCTCCGCATTATTAAAAATCGGGTAATTGTTCAGTTTAGCTACCCCACCTCAAAAATCAATAAAAATAGGCTTATTCGATGCGTTTTTGCATGAGATGAAAGAATCTGGCAAAAAAAAGAGTCGCTCTGCCCTGTGAGCCGAGATATGAAGCGTTAAAGTTCGAGATTGTAGAGGTTAGGAAATCTGTCACTGCGCGAAATACTGCGATGCAAGCATGCATTGCGGTTACCTTTTTCATATTCTGTGACCTCATGCGCATGCGTTTAGCTACTCCTTGGTAGCTAAACGCATGCTCATGAGGTCACAGAACACGAAATTTAAAATCACTGTAGAACAAATACGATGCAACGTTTGACAAACGCGAAATCGTACAGCAACAATGCTAGGCCTGCTCGAATTCGGATATTTGACATTCGACAGAGAGAAATTGATTGATTTTTTAATCCAGCACAGTGTGTTAGTAGCAAAAATCAAGTGTAGCGAATGTGGTGATGATATTTACATAAATAAAGAAACATTAATGTATCGATGTAGAAAACGGTACTATGTAAAGAATAAACATAAAAAACAAATCACAAAACGTTGCGAATTTTTCAAAAGCGGCAGAACTAATACTTGGTTCCATAAAAGTCATCTTGACGTGGGGGCAATATGTAGAATTGTTGCGTGTTTTTTAATGTTGCAACACCCACGTCAAGATCGTACGAAAATTGAAGCTGGCATTGCGTCGTCGGCCACAATTGTTGATTGGTTCAACTTCTGCCGAGAGGTAATTATGTTACTTATATTTTCAGAATTATTGTAAATGTAAAAAATATATAGTAATGTACAAAACTAATGTTATATTTTATTACAGGTCTGTGTGTTCTGGACTGACATACATAGTGAAAAGATTGGTGGTCCAGGACACATAGTTCAAATTGATGAAGCAAAAATCGGAAAACGAAAATATAATTGTGGTCAACTTATAAAAGGTTAATGGATCTTCGGGAGATACGAGCAAGGGTCGAAGAAGATGTTTATTGTACCAGTTGAAGATCGAACGGAAACGACACTCTTGGCAGTAATTAAAGAATGGATATTGCCAGGAACAATTATTGTGTCGGATTGTTGGAAGTCCTATGATTGTTTAAACAATGAGGGCTTCCAACATCTGACAGTAAACCATTCTTACAACTTTGTCGATCCTGAAACTGGTAAGAAATGTTTAAAATTATTAATTTATTAATGTATTACAATAAACAACTAGGTTGTACAAAAAGTCATAATTTATATATTTTACTCATTGTTTTATTATAGATAATATTCATATTTTGCAATAATTTATGTTGTAACAGTTTTTAAATTTATAGGTGCACACACTCAACACATAGAGCACGTTTGGAGAGAAGTTCGGGGAAATATGCCTAGATATGGAAGGAGAGAATATCATTTTGAAGGATATTTGGCCGAATTTCTCTTTAAACGCGCCTATGATTATGGTGAGCGGATCAAGATCTTCTTCGACATCATTGCGAAACTGTATCCTCCGATGTCAGCGTTTAAAGACCAGCCAGTAGTGAACAAAAATGAGGAACCAAGTAGCAGCACAAAAGATTAAATATA
>NW_017299829.1:56512-56773 GCF_001594075.2 Trachymyrmex cornetzi | reverse complement strand
GGGGAGGGGAGACGGGGGGGGGGGAGCCGGTGAGCGGGAAGGTGGAGGTGGTGAACGGGGAGCCGCTACTATCGCGAGCGGCCGATTTGGAGGTTGCGGTGATTCCGCTTGTGCCGGCGTTGCCGGTGGTGGTGTAGATGGACGACTCTCGTGATTTCTTGAATTCGCGGAACGTTGGAATTCCGCGTAAGCTTCATCCAACAACCTTCGCGCTTCTAAGTATGCCCGGCTTCTGAGCCAACCTCTAAACGGGCGATTGTT
>NW_017299829.1:54655-55333 GCF_001594075.2 Trachymyrmex cornetzi | reverse complement strand
CGTTAACACTCGCATTTTCTCTTACATCCTGTCTCAACGATCAACCTATTAGGTAATCTCGAAACGAGGAAATCGTGGAGTCCTCCCGGACGTAACAATATTTATGTATATTTTTTACACAGTATCGCTTTTGACATCGACAACTTAATGTTTCTGTTTCTCTATTTATGTTAATATCATTACCACATTTGACACACTTGATTGTATTTGTTAACACAACTTGCTGAATTAAAATATTATTTTCGATTTCAATGAAATTCGGTTCGTTCGACGCGCTTTTGCGTAAAATGAACGAATTTGGCAAAAAATGCGGCGGTCGGCCTTGTGAACCGAGATATTAAGCGTTAAAGTTCGAGATTTTAGAGATTAAGATATCTGTCATTCCAACTCGCTGCAGTGCTATATATACGTAAGGTTTATTCTTTTTCAGAAGAATTCTGAAATAGTGCAATAAGTTGGAGTGAGACAAACTACAGCTGTCTCATTCTAACTATTGTATGTACTCCAGTTCAGAACTTAAAGACTTATATATATAAACATTATATTTACATATTCAAATATATTGCATTATATTTTAACATTATATTTACATATTCATATATATTACATGTTATTTTTATAAATATATTTATACATTTTTCATAAATATAAATAAATATTCATCTTATAAAATAAGTC
>NW_017299829.1:52226-53193 GCF_001594075.2 Trachymyrmex cornetzi | reverse complement strand
AGTGTCCGCTTGGAATATTTCTAACCCATGTAGACAGTGGGGTGTGCGAGAACAGTCTTTTTACTGTTTAGTTAAAAAGATCGTTCTCACACCCCACTGTCTACATGGTTTAGAAATATTCCAAGCGGACACTGTCTACGCTGTAACTTCTAGGCGGTTAGGCCCCAAGCGGGTAGGATATGATATTTATATTTTGTTCGGGGCGGCGTAGCCGCCCCGAACCCAAACATTACTGTCTATACATCCCACTGTCTACATGGGTTACAAATATTCCAAGCGGATACTGTCAAAGCACTACTACGTACGTTTAATTTATTACACATAGTCGGTATGACAGATTTCCTAACCTCCATAGCCGTCAACTTTAACGCTAAATATCTCGGTTCGCGAGGCAGAGCGACACTTTTTTCTGCCTGATTCTTTCGTTTCATGCAAAAAAGCGTCGAATGAGCCTAATTTTATCGAAATCGGAAGTGAGGGAGATATTCTGAATAATTACCTAAGTTAGAATGAGACAGCTGTAGTTTGTCTCACTCTAACTTATTGCACTATTTCAGAATTCTTCGAAAAAGAACAGACCTTACGTATATGTAGCGTTGCAGCGAGTCGGAATGACAGATATCTTAACCTCTAAAATCTCGAACTTTAACGCTCAATATCTCGGCTCACAGGGCAGAACGACACTTTTTTTTGTCAGATTCTTTCATTTCATGCAAAAACGCATCGAATAAGCCTATTTTTATTGATTTTTGAGGTGGGGTAGCTAAACTGAACAATTACCGAAAAGAGAAACATTTCCACTAAAGAAAAATTATTCGGCATCTGTCGTAAAATTTTTTTCAGTATAAATAAAAATAAGTCTTACAAGGGAACCACTCGAGGTGACAAATTCTGATTTTAATGAAACTTCGTGAACTTGTAGCTTACATAAAGAGATGAATTTAGAAAATATCAGTTGCGGCCAGTG
>NW_017299829.1:51109-52106 GCF_001594075.2 Trachymyrmex cornetzi | reverse complement strand
TTTTCAGCTTTTTCCGTTATATCTCGAAAAATATTTGAGATATAAAAAAATGTTTTATACAAAAGTTTTACAACAAAATCAGCTGTATTCATTCCTATTTTCAGAACAATTATTTACCAATTTTTTGTCTAAATTTTCGAAAAAAAATTGTTAAATAATTATTCTAAAAAAATATCATTGACGTGAGTAAATAGAGGTAATTTTATTGTAAACTTTTGTATAAAACATTTTTTTATATCTCAAATATTTTTCGAGATATAATGGAAAAAGCTGAAATTCGGTATATACGTTAGGGGTGATTTCACCCCTTCAAACCGCTTTTGGACTGCAACTGATATTTTCTAAATTCATCTCTTTATGTAAGCTACAAGTTCACGAAGTTTCATTAAAATCAGAATTTGTCACCTCGAAAGGTTCCCTTGTTAGTTATACAATATTGAACAACAGAAAAAAATTTAGTGGAGAAAGATATGTTTGCAGGGTACACGATTTTTCTTACAACAAAAAGTATAAGAAAGGGAAACTAACAAAAATTTAACCAATTTATGAATTTTCTTTATTAAATATTTTATTTTTTGCTTGTCATAAAGGAATATTACACGGAGGAAACTGTATATTAATAGTTAATATATATGCTTTGCTGTAAATGTAAAAATTTTTTGTATTGGGTCCTAATAAATATTTCTTCATAGTTAAGACATGGTATATTGAAAACCATTGATTTATTGCTAAAGCACGCAAAATTACTCATTAATGCACGAATATTAATTTTAAAGCTCGCTTTATTAATAGTTATTATATCTGTTCTCGCGTCCAGAAATTCAGTATTCTTATAAAAACTTCTTCAGTATTAGCTATAGCAATGGCTATGGTAATAATGAAAACAAGACGATTTTCATGCGAATTTACGTATATCAATAGTCAAATACGTTAATAAATCAAACTAATCAAGACTCCTTACAAATCAAAGAATTGGAAAGAGTAAGGGCACTAGGAG
>NW_017299829.1:50035-51026 GCF_001594075.2 Trachymyrmex cornetzi | reverse complement strand
ACATGTTTCGACTCATTTTTTAGCCTTCCTCAGAGCAAACACACATTAACATATATAAAGTAAAATTATCCTATCATGGTGAGCTCCCCTACATCGAGGATTTAATGTCAGAATTAAATGAAAAGAAAGAAAAGAAAATGAAAAAGAAGGAAAATATTAAAAATGCCAAATTAAAGAATATAAAAATAACTAATTTATCGAAAAACTAACCGAAAATAGGGACGCTCACCACGATTACATAGTACCGTATCGCAAATAATATTATGAATAATTCAAGAACCGGTTCCTGATATGTTGACCAGTCGGTATCAGACACAGTGAGTCACTTTTTTAGTTATTAACTAGTACTAATGAAAATTGTAAAATGATAAAAAAAAAAATTTTCGTCAGAAGGACTTATTACTGTGTACGAGCGACACCGACTGATAAGACGTAACAACAACTCGAGCTTTTATAGTTTATCTATAATCGGGAGGTAGGCCTTCGGAAGCCCTTCCACATCCGTCTGTAGGTTGAGTCCATGCGTTTGTCTTCTGATGAATATCATCTCCGAAATCAATCTCTTCCTGTAATGAGGTTCCTCGTCCAATATTGCAACACTGTCCCAGTCAAAATCGTGTCCCTCTTGCAACCGATGTTCCGTTATAACACTGCGAGCAGACGTGTTCCATCGGATGTGGTTCTTATGTTCCGTGATTCTTGACTTCAGTTGTCTACACGTCTGTCCAACATAACTCGCGTCGCAGCTCTTGCACGAAATCTTATAAACAACCTTCGACTTCTTATCACGCGGTAAGGGATCCTTATGCACCCTAATAAATCCTCGCAATTTATTAACACTATAAAATGACACCCTCATATGCTCGCTATTCAATCTACTAAACTTCTCAGTAATGCCACGAACGAAAGGGACAGTGAACCACGAAGACTGTACTACATCAACGCTATTATCACTAACAACCCTCTTCCTATTACTAGCCATAATAATATT
>NW_017299829.1:46623-49775 GCF_001594075.2 Trachymyrmex cornetzi | reverse complement strand
CAGGCGCTGCCATGATTATATCGTCAACATACCTATAGTAAAGGGGCAACGGAAACTTAATCAAAGACAAAGCTCTACTCTCCAACTTACGCATAACTAAATCCGCGATGACGGGAGACAACGGGGAGCCCATGGGAGTACCATAATTCTGTTTATAAATAACACTATCAAACACAAAGAAAGTAGAATCTAAAATAAACTGAACCGCCTTGATGAATTCCTCCTTCGGTAAACAACAATCTCTAGAAATAAATCGCCAATGGTCTTGGATACAGTCCATCGCATAATCAATAGGAACGTTAGTAAAGAGGCTAACAACATCCAGTGACATTAACTGAAATTCCTCACTCAACCACCTACCATCAAGTTCCTTAACGAGTTTAAAACTATTATCGATATGACTATCCGCCTTAGGAATTGTTTTAATGATAATACTATGAAGAAACACTGCTAACGAATATAAAGGACTGTTTATCGAAGAAACTATTATACGAAAGGGGCAGTCCTGCTTATGTATCTTCGGAAAAGCGTAGGCCATCGGAAGTATCCCGTCATTATATAACAAACCTCTATATCTGGAATCAGATATATACTTCTTTTCTTTCCACCTAACTAATAAAGCGCGTAAGCCCGTAACCATTCGCCTCGTCGGATCCCTTACAACTACCTTATAAGTATTGACATCTTGAAGCATTTCATTTACCTTGGAAACATTTGTCTATCCAATGCTACTGTCACATTCCCCTTATCCGCGCGAGTAAACATCACCCTATCGTTCATATCCCTTAAAAAAACCCTAGTATCTTTCGCTAACTGTAACAAACGCCTATCTTACTTCCGTGCAATGTAAGGAACAAGAAGCTAAGTTATTTAACACAGGAAGTGAGTGGTTCGAGATCGAAATCCGCTCATCTATAGGCAATTTATAAATATTACTTTCGATACACTTAATAAGATTAACCGTTAAATTTAATCTATTGTTAAAAGATAAGGCAAAGTTCTCTCCCAATTGCAAAAAGTTCTGTATATTAGAAGGTATGGAAGCGGTTGACAGATTCACGAACCAGTCATTCCTTTGTGAGGTAAATGAAGGAAAAGGAATCAGTGGAAGAAAGGACTTAGGATCTATCTGTATTTCTCTAACTGCCTCAACCCCTGGACTCTGCACGTTAGGGTACAACGATAATCTAACACTAGCACTACTCTCTAACACTCCATCCCTGCCATGATCAATATCAACGGCGGGTACTGTCTTCTGATAATAGCAAATAGGCTTGATATTTTTAATATTATTATTAATTCTTCCCTCTGTTTCGACAACAGCCAACAACACTTCGAATCAATCCTACTCCTTTCGCGCAAGAAAAAAAAAAGATATGAAGATCTCCCGTTTATCAAAAAAGGTGTCACAAATACGAATAGGAAGGTAACGGGAAATAGCATGTGCAAATCGGAAAAGCTGTACCCGAGTAGAATCCATTTTCCTATAAGTATCATTTAATTCTAACTTCAAAATATTCACAACACATTGATGTCTAATATATTCAAATTTTTTAAATGAACTGTTCCCAAAAAATTCCAAACTAAACCTATGTAGCCGATGCAAGTGAAGTGGGACAATATTGTTCGCCATACAGTATCTTAAGAATCTAGCGTGTAAAAGACTATCAATAGTTAATATACCAATTCTCTTCCTTAATTTATTTTTTTCTTAAAAAGAATTCTTCCTTTGCTTTATTATGAATCAAGTATCATATTTACTTGTAATAAAAAAATTACAGTTATATCTTAACGAAAAAAATAATTTTTTTATTATTACTTTTTATTTTTCAAACTTTCCAATTTATATTTTTACTGTTTCGCATACCTATATTCTGTCTTATTAACTACAATTAATTATTTAAAAACGCATCGCTGACAAGATTTGAACCTAGGTTCCTAGAACGGTAAGCCTAATACATTTACGTAGAGCTAATCGCATGTTTGTGACCGAGTCATTGCCAACGGTATACCTCTTACTGTAACGAGTCTTAATTTCATGTCTCTCTGCTAATAGTTTAATATTATTAATATTTGAGGAGATTACGTGCATAACAAAATAATACGCGGCGAAATAATAATATTTATTGATTCAAAATAATTAAGATAAATATTATATGAAAAATATAAATTTTTCTCCAGTATTTCAATGTTTTTGTGGGTGCCTTTTGATTATTAATTATTATATTAATTATCTGCAATAAACGCGCTGCAATGTCTGTAATGGCGCTGCGTGTCGTGATCGGAATCTTCTTATAGAATTAGTCTACTCTCTATAATCACTGATATCAGTGTCAAGACTGTCAAGTATGCCACTGGTAACCTGTGAATGAAATGTGAGATCCCTAACCTACAACGGCTGTGATTAAGGAACCGCGCTAAACGGACAGTATATTAACTATTAATATATCTATATCTTCATGGGTACTCTAGAGATATATTAATCTTAGTATAGCATTACATTTATAGAAAATAATATTTTTATTTATATTTAACAACTGAAAGTTTACATTGAACTACGTTGTATATTTATATAAAATATTATATCGTTAACGACAAACAAAATAATTTATTCAAATGCGTCGACTATACTTATATGGTAGACGGTCACTATTTATATTTTGAACCTAATAATAAAAATAATAAAAAAACAATAATTTGTCATTTATTGTTTTTCAAAATATTTTCTTTTATGATCAATACACTTTTGCATGCGTTCGAACCACTTGTCAAAGCATTTTTTCCATTCCGCTTGAGACACCTCCAAAATATGGTCTTTGAACGCATCAACGGCTTCTTCTACCGACGAAAATCGTTGTCCACGCAATTTATTCTTGACGTTCGGGAACAAAAAGAAGTCATTTGGTGCCAAATCAGGACTGTATGGCGGATGACCCATTACTTCGATTTTTTGAGTGCTCAAATAGTCGGCTGTTAGACGATATGTGTGACAGCTGGCATTGTCTTGATGAAGAATGATCCGGCGGCGCTTGTTTGTTTTTCTTATTTCACTGAAGACTTCCGGCAAACAAATGATTGTATACCATTCAGAATTGACCGTTCTACGTTCCTCTAAAGGCACTGTTGCCACATGACCAGTTTTTCCGAAAAAA
>NW_017299829.1:38461-46366 GCF_001594075.2 Trachymyrmex cornetzi | reverse complement strand
GTATGTCACATGACGATCTTGCATTATTAGTTTTTGCACAGCATCAATGTTTTCTGATACAATAACTGATTTTGGACGACCTTCACGACTTTCGTCGGTGAGCGAACGGCGACCACGATTAAATTCGTTATATCAGCATTTCACAGTGGCAAAGGATGGGGCTTTATCGCCAAAAGTGGAAGTAAGTTGATCGATGCATTCCTGTCTTGATAATTCACGTCGAAAGTCGTAATAAATCATTGCATGAAAATTTTCACGAGTTAATTCCATTTTTTCGCTGAGACACAATTTTCAAGTGACTGTAAACAATACAAATCGCGCTCAAATAACAAAATGTTCTGAAGAAAGTTATGGTCAAAAATGTCAAACTTTCTAGTGGAAACGTCCAATGGCACCTGACAACACTCCGTGTTGCCAAGGCTCAAAATATAAGTAGTGCCCTATTATATACTAAGAGATAAACACTATATAGGCGATCTCTAGGATCATTAACGGGTGGCATCCAGTTGGACACGGCTCAATTCAACACGAGCCACTCACAGCGCTTGAGACTACAAAGCTCCTAGGCATCGGTCGCTGTGATTGGTGGTGTCCAATCGAGCCGTGATCAATCAGGATCACCCCATCATTAACTATGAATACTAAATTTTTTATTCTATCTCTTATTAATAAATTGATTAATTTGAATACCTCCCAGACAGCACCCAACGTCCATTGGACGTCCAAATCTGATTTTTATCTTGTCCGAACGTTCATGGACATAGTATGAATATTTTAAAAACTTACGTCATTCAACGTACAAAGAATGTTCAGATTTGGACATTTAAAAAATGTTCATCTCGTGCAAAAAATTTTCTAAATCTGCTCGCAACGTGTTGCTTTCACTAACTTAACAAGTGAAAATTTTGTAAAGATCGCACGAGGAGTTTCACTTTTGTTAGTACGTACGGACGTCTTTTGAATGACCCATGGATATCTCTAAGACATCTGTACTATGTTGAACATTTTTAACGACAAATAAGTCTATATATATAATTGCTACTTTCGATTTTTTTGTAATAATGGACACATGACTAAGTTTATGATGGAATTTTTGATGTATTAGGTGTACAAATTTGCTTCCGCCGTTTTCCTATAAATGGCTTTAGCGGTAAGTGATGGTCGAAATAAATAAATGATAGACGTCATACAATAAATTTGGGCATCTGTCAACATAACCCCATGGAAACATTAGTCGATTTGTGTCTGCATAATAAAGTTATTCTCGATTGAAAATGTCAGTTTACGAGCCAAATTCTCGTCTTTTGCGGGAGGTTTTAATTTTCTGCTTCAATATGAAGAAATCTGCGGCTGAGGCTCATCACGCAGCGAATGCTCTCAAATACTTATGCGGAGACCGCTCTTAGTGAAAGAACGTGTCGTGAGTGGTTTCAACGCTTCAAGAACGGTGATTTTGACGTCGAAACCCGGCATAGCGGTGGAAGAGAAGTTTTCGAAGATGCAGAATTGGAGGCATTGATCAAGACTCGTGTCAAAACCAAGAAGAATTGGCACGATCATTGGGAGTGACTCAACAAGCCATTTCAAAACGCCTCAAAGCCATGGGAATGATTCAGAAGCAAGGAAATTGGGTACCGTACGAGTTGAAGCCGAGAGATGTTGAACGGCGTTCGTTTTCTAGTGAACAGCTGCTTGAGAGGCAAGGAATTTCTGCATCGTACTGTGACTGGGGACGAAAAATGGGTTCATTACGATAATCACAAGCGCAGAAAATCATAGGGAGTTCCCGACCATGCTTCCACGTCGACGAAACCGATTTTATTCACGGCTCCAAGGTCATGCTCTGTATTCGGTGGTACCAGCTCGGCGTAGTGTATTATGAGCTGTTAAAACCGAGAGAAACAATCACAGGCGATCGGTATCCAACGCAATTGATGCGCTTGAGCCGAGCATTTAAAGACAAACTGCCGCAATACAACGAGAGACACTATAAAGTGATTTTGCAGCATGACACTTTTCGACCCCATGTTGCGAAAGTGGTCAAGACATACTTGGAAACGTTGAAATAGGAAGTCCTACCCCACCCGCCGTATTCTCCAGACGTTGCTCCCTCTGACTATCACTTGTTTCGATCAATGGCACACGGCCTGGCTGACCAGCACTTCCGGTCTTATGAAGAAGTAAAACATTGAATCGATTCGTCGATCGCCTCAAAAATGACCAGTCTTTTCGACTCGGGATTCGTACGCTGCCCGAAAGATGGGAGAAAGTAGTGGCCAGCGATGGACAATACTTTAAATCATAAATGTATAACCAGTTTTTTACAATAAAGCCTCGAATTTCGGAAAAAAAACGGCGGAAGCAAAGTTGTACACCTAATATTACAGTTCGTACATATTCGAAATTTTTAACGATTTGACCTCGTGATAGGTCGAAACGTTGTCTTGTTTATAATATTTTGGCTCTCTTTCCATCATTATTTGTGTATGTGGATTTGTGATCTGAAGGGTCACCAATATTTTAAAGTTCAGCGTGTTCGACTTAGACAAAAAAAATAATTTATTCAATAAATCACGCATATATGTATAACGAGAGTGAATACGCTATGCTGGTCGTCAGTATCATTAACTGTTATTCCCACTTACAGTAGTCGCACAATCAGAAACACGTATCGTGTCAGCGGACGAATTTAAGTCTCCGATACTTATAAATTGTAATCGCTTTTCTCCGAATTTAGGCACGTCTGTCTCGGAATGCGTCAGCTTATCTACTTCCTCGTTTTTGTTTCATTTCTCGGTCGCAAGTAATCCCCGACTTTCTCCCACTTTTATGACTCGTCAATATTATTTCGCCTGTCTATTTATCACTCGTCTTCGCTATTATTCGAATCTTTGAAATTATTAGAGAAACTAAACCTGTAACGCTAATCAACGCACATAATAAAAATATACAATTTACGCTTTCGTTACTGCTTATTATTTTCCAGGCCCTTGCTTCACTATTTAATACCGATGCATTTCCCCACGGCAAGAAGGGGAAAAATTAATATCTATGCGAAGTTGGCGAGTTTAAAAATTCGCATTACTCTCAATACGGCCTTCGCGTATAACGGCTCACCGGCCGTGTATACTCGGGCCTCTGTACTTGTAAATATGTTTTCTTCCTATATTATTTTCGCAAACTCTATCCTTTGTGGCGATGTAATCGCTACAGTACCCCTTCGCGTGTGAGGGACCCAACGTTACGTTACTGATTTTCCCTGTATCGTTTTAATTTTTTTCTCCGCAACTATTTCACGTACATACAAGTGCGGTATCACTACGGTCATTCGCATATGCTGATATAAATTAACATAAATATTCTAAATAAGATACATAACATATAAGTAAAGTAAATAAAATAAATGGGATATATAAATATTACTTCATTTCCGTGCGACCGCGTACGTCGAATGAAAATAATAAGAAATATATACTAATAAAGAGTATCTACAATAGTCTAGTCTATCCTTAACGCTTATTTCGGCTATATTTACTCCACGCGGGCAAGCAACTGCGCCTCCGAATATTTTCCGATCTAGGTACATATATATAAATGCATCTTTCTGCTCTCTTATCGGTCTCTACTTGCTCTCGCTCGTGCGATCTCGCTCCTCTCCCGGCCAGACCGCGTCTTCTTCCCCCGGTTCCGCCCGGGCCTGGTGAGTGTTTACTCCATCACCTGCTCACTGAGTCCTTGGCTGGCTCGTCCATCCATCGCTCATCGCAGGCCTGCCTGGAAACGCTCTGGAAATCTTACTTTCCTGCCTCGTCGTTCGTCTCGGCTGGCTCTCGCCGCGCGTTGTCTCCTTCACTCTTTCTCGGCTGGTGGCTTCCTGATCCTGTCTCTCTACGTCAAGCCCCGGCGCTCCATCATCCGGCACATCCTCTGTAAGGATGTACGCCGGCTTGACCCTGTCGATGGACACCGTCACCTCCTTTCCGTGCACCAGCACCACCAGTGTTTTTTCTGCACGGCCGACGACCGCATACGGCCCGTCATACGGCGCCTGTAGCATCGCTCTCTGCGCGTCTTGCCTCACGAAGACCTGTCCGCTCGTCGCCAGATCCCTGAAAATAAATGTTCGATACTCTCCGTGCCTGGTGCCGTCCACTGGGCGCAACTCATTGAAGTGCTCCTTCAGCTCCTTTACGAAGCCCACGGCGTCGCTCTTTTGCTTGCTCTGCTGACTCAAAAATTGCCCGGGAAGTCGCAATGCCGCCTCCCGTATACGAGCTCGGCCGCAGTTACCTGCAAGTCCTCTCTCTAGGCCGCTCGGATCCCCAGTAACACAGTCGGCAGCACCTCCGTCTATCGGCAATTATTATGGCATTTAATCGCCGCCTTGAGCTGGCGATGGAATCTCTCCGCCATTCCATTCGCCTGCGGATGGTACGCCGTCGTCCTCAGATGCTTCGTACCCGTAAGCTCACCCAGACGTCGGAAGAGCTGAGACTCGAATTGACGTCCCTGATCCGTCATCACGCGCAAGGGGGCTCCAAACCGACAGATCCAGCTCTCGTAGAATGCCTTTGCCACCGTTTCTGCTTCTTTGTCTTCCATTGGGCACACCTCCGGCCATCATGTGAATCGGTCTACACAAGTAAGACAATATCGCTTACCTTATGAGATAGGCATGATGATTATATCGAGATGAACATGCTCAAACCTGCGTGACGGCACATCGAATTTCCCCGAGGGCGCCACGACGTGACGAGACACTTTGGACTTCTGACAAGACACACGCACGCGCCCATCCTCGGCAGTCTTTCTCCATTGCTGGCCATACGTAGCGCTGTGCCACGAGCTTGGCCGCCGCTTTCACTCCAGGATGAACCAAATTATGGATTGCCTCATACGCAGTTCGCCGAAACGTCCTCGTCAAATACGGACGCTGCACTCCTGTCGCCGTGTCACAGTAAACAGATGTCCCTGCTCATGGGATCTCGACCTTCTCTAGCTTCAGTGCCGTGTCCCGTCGTAGGTACCCGTTGAGCTCCTCGTCACTCTCCTGCGCCGCTGCCAACGCAACATAATCCATGGGCGACTGAATTTCCTCGACTCTCGACAACGCGTTGGCCACGACGTTGTCCTCGCCCGTCACGTGTCGGATATCCGTCGTGAACTGCCCTATAAAATCAAAGTGACGGAACTGCCGTGGCGTGCTTCTCTCCGGTTTCTGCTGGAAAGCAAAAATTAGCGGCTTATGGTCGGTATATATTACAAACGTTCTCGCCTCTAACATATGGCGAAAGTATTTGACTGAGAGGTACATAGCCAATAGCTCTCTGTCAAATGCGCTATACTTCGCCTTTGCTGGGCCTAACTTCTTCGAAAAGAATGCCAAAGACTCCCAGCCGTTCTGCGTCCGCTGCTGTAACGCTACACCAACGCTATGTTCGGATGTATCCGTAAACAGCGCGAGCTCTCCGTTGGCCCTCGGTTGCGCTAACAGGGTCGTCTGAGCCAGCGCATGTTAAGTTAGCACCCCAATATTGAAATTTCATAGTTCTGATTAGAATTCCCGTTTCCTTTTGTCCAGACGAAGTCTATCATTTATAACAAGAGTTCCGCTTAATAACTATTTTTAAATAATTTTTAAAAAATGGGGTGCTAACTTATTATCGAAATTCGAGATCGAATAGTTCTGAGCGGCTCGATAGCTTTATTTAGTGAATACCTAGAATTCCTGACACATAAAAAACAATTTTGACAAACAAGAAAATTAAAAAACAATTTTTGATCACTTCTTTAATTTCGCGTATCTTGAATATCGCTTTGCCACCTGATACTTTTCGATAGAACTCGTCGAGAACTGCCGAAAACGATAATCAGAACTATTGGGGCACTATTCCGTTCCCGCGTACCGACTATCGTCGGCGTCGTTAAGGGGGTATTCTCATGTCAAGGTCAAAATTTTAAACATATTTTAGGAATTTTTTTTATAAAGAAAATAAAACGCAATCTTTTTAATCTTTTTATATGTTATTACTTGCATCTTATAGTTTATAAAAAAATTTTTTTGGTCATAATTTATTAATATTTTGTGTATGCTCTCTGTAGTCAAAGATGGTGCCTTGAAAAAAAGCATTGTCAGCGGTGCAAGTGATTTCAGCTCACACTGTCATCTAAAACAAAAAAGTAAAAAAGATTCTTAATCTGTATGCTTGTCGCTATCGCAGGTACCAGAATTGGTTATGTCTATAAAAAAAAAAGAAATAGCGGCCATTTGAAATTTTGAAGCAAAAAATCGCAATTTTTTCGTGTTTATTGGTGGTCGAAAAAATAAGAAATTTTCATTTAAAAAAAGCGATTCTGGTACCTGCGAGAGCCAATCATATGTAGATTATGCTCAAAAAATTTCAGGCCAATCGGTTGGATAGTTTTTTATTAATCACCTGCACCGACCAAAAAAAAGTGGTTTCGAGAAAAACGCGTTTAAAGTTTTCTTAGTTGATTTTTCGAAGAAAAAATATACTTACACTAATCGGCTATGCCTGCTCCATACAATAGACCTTCAGCTTCCTCAAAAGCATCGTTTTCTTCTGCCCTAGCCGCCCTCAAAGCTGCTCTGGCCTCTTTTGAAGCCGCAGTGGTGCAGTGCTCCGCATTTGTTATGCGCGCTTCGTCGTGCGTCTCCATGAAATTTATAGCTTGCGGACCGATTGTCAACTTTTTTAATTCCAACATTTTTAATGAAACTTTAACATCATATTCTCCTAACGATATACTTTCAAAATAAGTAAAAAAAAAAAAGATTTTTTGACCCGACACATAAGAATACCCCCTTAATGGTGTCGGCCGACAACATGCGAAAAAAGCTATTCTGTACCGCTGTTAACGACAAATTTATAACGATACATATAGTTTCAAAGCAACAGTCATCGTTATGTCTAACGTGACCCCCCATATGACGAAAACGTTGACCGACAAGTATACCGACAAAGTTTCAAGAATTATTAAACCAATTTTATGTAAACTAGAGATTCGATGTGGGAGAGGGAACGCATACCTTTCATTTTACAGGTAAGATTTGTTAAAATATTTAATTATTATTCGTCAATTAGATTATATGTGCGAAAATTATATTTTGTTGTTAGAAAAAACATGAGGCAATTATTTACAATACGCCCCTCATTTCCGATTTCGATGAAATTAGGCTTATTCGACGCGTTTTTGCACAAAACGAAAAAATCTAAGAAAAAACGATGGGACGGCTCCGCGAACCGAGATATATAATTATATATATAATTATTAACAATTACTCATTCACAATTATATTCTCTGCTGTACAAACAAATTCTCTGCTTTACAAACACAAATTTGTATTTTTAAAGCAGCGAATTGTATATTCTGAAGAATTTGTGACCAAAATATTCGTACATGTCGTTGCATCTCGTCGATATGACGAATTTCCTAACCTCTATTGCTGTCAACTTTAATATCTCGGTTCGTGGGGCCGTCCCAACGTTTTTTCTTACAGATTCTTTCGTTTTGTGCAAAAACGTATCGAATAAGCCTAATTTCATCGAAATCGGAGATAAGAGACGTATTGCAAATAATTAGACATGAAATATATGAAATAATATTATTAGGGATAAAAAGATATACAAATTTTAGTAAAATTGTGTAGGAGTTGTAAAATACAAATAATTGCTCGAATATTTATTTCAAGCTTCCAAAAGTAATACCTTAATTATTCTTGAAGATATTATTCTGTATAATTACCGTCCATATACAGCCATGATACTGTTACGTCCGGTGGATACCACGATTTCTTCGTTTCGCGACCGTTCAATCAACGAAGTAAGATATGAACAAATCCAAGTGATAACACAAATCCGAGAGAAGTTTCCAGCCACAAAA
>NW_017299829.1:36846-38327 GCF_001594075.2 Trachymyrmex cornetzi | reverse complement strand
GTTGGTACCAAGGCGCTAAGCCAGGTCACGAAATGATTGCCTAGAATCGAAAGATCCGCGATAAAAAACTCTTTCGTAGCATTGAGTATCAAACCTTTTTTTGAGCATCGTGGAAAACGAAAATCAACATCAAACAGCGTTGGTACCAAGGCTAAGCCAAGCCACGAAATAATCCCCGCGATAATAAGAGTGATAGCGCGGACCGACGCTCGAAAGAAGATGAAATGTTTAACCATCTCACACCGATATCACGGGTGCCCAACGATAATGGTTCCACGCTTAGGCTTAAGATAGGGTTATAAATCTATTAATGACATTTTCCGACACTGAGAAAAATCAACACGAATCGCGACTCTCGATTAACTAATCCACAGATATCTATCCATCGTTCAACGTGAGAACGAATAAAAAATGACATAGCGGGCGAAGCTAACTTTTCCAACGACGAATCAAAATTGTATCACCTTAGAATCCCGTAAACCTGATTCCTTAATTTCCCAATTAGACACACCCTACCATGGAACCTCCCTCTAAACTATCCCTATATAAACCGCGACATCGCGAGACACAAGACAGAAAAAATAGAAGAGAGAAAAAATAGAGGAGAGAAAAAATAGAGGAGAGAAAAAATAGAGGAGAGAAAAAGTAGAGGAGAGAAAAAATAGAGAGGAGAAAAAATAGAGAGCAGAGGAAAATAGGAAAGTCAGAGAGATAGAAATTCAGAAAGTCAGTCAGAAAGATAGAAAAAGTTTTTCTTTAAACTCAGTGCGTACATTTTCAAACATATTAAAAACATTAAAATCAGTGCGCCGTTGGAGAAGCCGAACCGAGACCAAAGGACCGAGGGCTAAACATCCAGTCTCACCGCTCTGCCAAATAACAGTAAGTTCCCCCTTTCTTTTCTCTTTTGCCACTTCGCGAATTTTCATAAAAATCGATCCGCAGTGAGATTTCGAGAAATCCGCGCCGCCATAACCGGACATCCTCCTGATGTACACATAGCAGTGTACATTCCTTCTTCCCCCTTCCCATATATAGTCTCCATTGCCTTCTTTAACGACACCTTTCCTCCTTCCTCCGTTATAATTAATGAAATTATTTAACATGTATTGCCTCTCCGACAATACACACACACACACACACACACACACACACACACACACACACACACACACCTCAAACTCAATAGCGCACAATTAATAAACTATTGTACAAACATACCATTAACCATGTCGACTTGCAAAGTTTTTCGATGTAAATCTAATGATTATTGTTAACTTAATTTACGAAATATATGTAACCTCAGCTATTACGTTTTTATGTAATTATAAAACTTATGCGAAATTTAAGCGAACCTAATGATAACCTGTATCTTAATTCGATTACAAAATATGTGTAAATTCAAAACTTATGCTTAATTTAATTATAAAATTTGTGGAAACCCGACAATTATGTATACTTTAATTTAATTATAAAATTTA
>NW_017299829.1:34886-35496 GCF_001594075.2 Trachymyrmex cornetzi | reverse complement strand
GATCTGCTGCATGGGACATCACCCTTACATTATTAAATAATAATTGAGAAACTGTATTTTCTTAGACAATCATACTTGGTTATATTTTTTTTCTTATCACAAAATATAAATATTTCCTTACAGGTTTTAACTGCGTTCAGATTTTATGCTGTTGGCTGTTTTCAAGGAGCAATCGGTGAACAGTGGGATATTGCGATTAGTCAACCATCTATCAGCCGCTACGTACGTAAAGTGACTGATGCTATCAACAATACCTTACTGCGACAATGGGTTAGATTTCCCTTGACTGATATTGAACGTCATATTGCTAGAGAAAAATTTAGAGTTGCACCCCAGCCATTTATGGGTACTATTGGGGCAATTGACTGTACATATTATATATTAACATAAAAAGGCCGATCCGGCATGAAGAAGCTTATGTCAACCATTGGGGTAATCACACAATCAATGCACAAGTTGTAAGTATGTGATAAAATTAAAATACGATTTATAATTATATAAATTTGTACTTTTTTTGTTAGATCTGCGATCCTGATCTCAAAATTTTAAATGTGAATGCACGATACCCCGGCGCACGAAATGACGCATATACAGGGTGGACCATCTGAAG
>NW_017299829.1:31560-33981 GCF_001594075.2 Trachymyrmex cornetzi | reverse complement strand
CTTATGTCAACCATTGAGGTAATCACACAATCAATGCACAAGTTGTAAGTATGTGATAAAATTAAAATACGATTTATAATTATATAAATTTGTACTTTTTTTTGTTAGATCTGCTATCCCGATCTCAAAATTTTAAATGTGAATGCACGATACCCCGGCGCACGACATGACGCATATATATGGTCGAATTCACCAGTACGCCGTGTTATGGAACGTAGATTTAATAATGGAGAACGTAATACTTGGTTGATTGGTAAATTACAATAGCACAATATAGTGAATAGATAATTTTAACTTACATATAATGGATAAATAATGGTAATTGAAAAATTAATATTTTTTTGTTACAGGTGATGACGCATATAGTCTCGAACCATGGTTAATGACTCCCTTAAAACATGAACAACCAAATACACCAAGGTTTCAATATAATGACGATTTATGCAGCACCAGATCATGCGTTGAAAGATTATTCGGCGTGTGGAAAGCCGTATTTCGTTGTTTATCGGCACAGAGACGTCTAATGTACGAACCAAACATGGCCGGTAAAATAGTCCATGCGTGCGCTGTCTTGCATAATATGAGAATCCAAAATCGTTTATGCAATGTAGAAGTTGATGAAAATGAAGTGGCTGCATTTCATAACGCAAATAGGCCTAATGTGGCTGTCGAACAAGATGATAGAGGCAACGTATTTCAAGGACGGGCACTTGCTACTCGTATACAAGAACGTTTCATTGCTCGTGAATATGGCAGAATATGAAATAACATGTTTTATTGTAAATATATACATATATATGTTTAACAGTATATATTAATGTTATAAAATAAAGATAACTTTTTTAATTCATTAACTTTTCATTTAATACCTCTTGCAAGTTATTTATAACTTGAATAAGTTGTTCATCTGTGCGACGTTTTTTTTCTTCAAATCTCATTCGTTGTTCTTCCAATTCAAGTTGTCGTTCTTCAGTTTGGGCTCTTAATAATGCTGCTTCAGCTTGTTTCATAGACGCTTCTGCCAATAACTAAACGTAAAAATATAATTTGAACAATTGTTAAGATTATTTTACGCGTAACATATAACAAACTCTTTAAATCTAAGGGAAGATTCGCACCTTGACAGAAAAGCAGAAAGCAAAAAAGCAAAATTCTCATTGGCTGCTGTTTTTCTCTTTTCTGCTTTTCTGTTAAGATGTGAATCCTCTCTAAGGCTGCGTCTCCATGGAGAAACAGTGGAACGGAATGTGAACGGAATATTGATAGAAAAGAGATAGGATCATCCTGTCTCTTTTCTATCAACATTCCGTTCACATTCCGTTCCGCTGTTTCTTTCTCCATCGGGACGCAGCCTAATAAGATACAGTATTTCAACAAGAAATACATTACCTGCAGACCTTCGGTGTGGTTTTCAGCAATTTGTGTAAATTTGTCTCGTGCTTCCTGCAGCTGCACACCAATTCGTTGTTTTTTTTCTCTCTGTAAAATAACAAATAAATAATATTAATGTCTCAAGAGAGTCGCTTTAGATTCCATGTAATGCATAATAATTTTTATATTTAAATCTCAAATATGCTTTTAAGGTATTAATACCACGTAATTTAGGGAGGACATTTTGACAGAAAAGCAGAACATAACTCGCGCTTATAGTAAACAGAATACTTTCTGCTTATAGTAAAGCGGGAAGTACAGACTTTTGCATAACGCATAAACCATATACATAAAGAATTTGATTGGCCCATTAACTCACACATAAAGAAATGGGCTAATGAAATTTCTTATGTATATGGTTTATGTATATGCGTTATTTAAAAGTCTGTGCTCCCCGCTTAAACAGAATGTAGTTTTTACTTACACACCGTACATTATTTACTATCAACGCGAGTTCTAATTAGTTGGTGCTTATCTGCTTTCTGTCAAGGTATGAATTCTCCCTCTGAGGAAGTAACGCGATATCATTACAAGTTACTTTTTGCAATAATGGTTTGGTAAGGGGCTCCGCACAATAAAAGGAACAGGGAACAGAGAATAAGAATTTCAACCTATCAGAAATCATGTATTGTGGAATACACACTGCGTATTCCATAATACATAATTTCTGATAGGTTGAAAATCTTATTCTCTGTTCTGTATTCCCTGTTTTTTTTATTGTGCGGAGCCCCTAAGAATATCTAATTTTTTGATTAGTAACGGAAATTTATCATTATGTAACTAAAAATCGGAATGTTATTCTGCCTAAAACTTTTTTATGCATTTTTTGACATCTCTAATCATTTAACATGTATGATACGAGAGATTTCATGTACGATATAAGAGGTATTACTGTTTTGCATAATTTCCCCACTTCTTTTTGCATTGCTGTTAGATGGTTTCTGTTTAATGATTTTTCTTCTATTTGTAGCCCTTTCTTCAGCAGTTGTG
>NW_017299829.1:21390-31446 GCF_001594075.2 Trachymyrmex cornetzi | reverse complement strand
AATAGTATTAAGTAAGCATAAAAAGTACATAATTTTTGTAAAAATTTCCTTACTGTTATTATTTTCATGCCTTATGTTCTCTATATTAATAAAATCCTCATAGATGTTGTTGCAGGTGGAATTTGTAAAACATTTTCGTTACCATTCTCTAGTTGTATCTGATATTCCTACAAACAGATTAATAAGATGAATACATGATGCAGAAATGATATATGCGATTATATAGGAAACATATGATGTTGTGTTATGTAAAGCAATAATTGTATGAAAAATTAGGCTTCTTTCTCTCACTCACACTCTCTTTCTCTCCGTCAGAATAAAAAACGCGTGTTCTTAAAAAATTGCTTTTCAACATATTCGTAAAAATTTCAATTCACTTTATATGGGATAAAAGCAGCTTGATATATAAAATGTAATACAAGGTTACTAGTTGCTGCATGTATCAAATAATCTGTATAAACAAAGACGTTAACTGTACTTCTTCTTCTGGAATACTGTCTGGACAATTTGATGCGCCCTGTACATATTCTAAACCCATAGTGGCTATAACACGTTGTTCTAAGCTGTCCAAAGGTTCTGCATTTATAGGGAAATTACCCGTTCGATTTCTTTCATTCCTCAACTTTGAAGCCTTTTTCGATGTATTACTTTTTAGATCACGCCAAACCTGAATATATGACAATATGTACAATAATATTGTGCAAATACATTATTGTATACTAGAGATGTGTGAATCTAGAATTTTCCATGTCAAATAGAATTATATGTATATAATATATAATTATGTGTATGTACGTTTGTGTAAATACTTACAGTTTGTCACTGTTTTGTGGTCTTGCCAGGCCCATTACTTAATGTATTAAGCATTTCTTGCAAATCATTCCACTGTTGATTATGCCTAATTCTTCCTTCTTTCGTCAAAAATTTATTTGCTGCAAATTCCGAATGAGTTTCCATGTATTTTACTAATTCTTCGTACTGCAGTGCAGTTGTCCTTGTAGAACGACTCTTTTTTGCACTATAATATATAATTCTAAATTAATTTGAATGCATATATCAATATAGAAAGAAGAACAATATAGGACTATTTGCTTGACTTAAAAAAAACTTCTATATAAGTCCAATCTTGTTAATTTCTCTATATTTATTATACATATTATTTAATAAATATGTATGTATATACGTTTCATCCATTGTATTAAGGCTTCTTCTTCTTCACAAATAATCTCCTCAGCTAAATGGTCAGTGCTATTAAGCAAACAAAGTCTGTAATGGGAACACAATGCACGATGAGCTCGGCGTAGCTACAAAATCAAAATTGGAATACAATGCACGATGAACTCGGCGTAGTTAGTTAAAAAAATAAGAGACGATGCAATCTCCACAAATTCCGATCCGTTCTCGAATTTGAATGATGTACACTTCTCACGCACTTACTACACCAGTGTGCTTTCTCATGAAACTTTGCTGCTATTGGTCGAAAAATATTATTCTTAGTATTTCTATCGTGCCTGTACATATCGTGCCGATGAGCTCTGCTACACGGCACGCTTAATCGGGTTTAATAACATCTGTAGTTATGAAATTGGCCAATCACAGCTTTTCCTCGGGAGAATGGAATGATTGTAATTGGCCAGTTTCATAACTACGGATGTTATTAAACTCGATTAAGGGTGCCGTGTAAATGTAGTCCATGATTGTCGGTTGCAACGATAGATGTTACGTGCAATATACAGAATAGCCGAGGTGTATCGTTGTCGGTTGTGCAACCGATAGATATCGTTCCTGTACCGATCCGACGGTTGTCGGTACGCGGGAACGGAATAGCGCTCCTGGAACTCTTAAAAAATTTTTCGACGTGAGACTTTAAAATTTTCAACTACGTAAAAAATTTTTTGAGAGTTCCAGTAGTTCTGATTATCGTTTTGGACAGTTCTCGACGAGTTCTATCGAAAAGTATCAGGTGACAAAGCGATTGGGCCAACGGTTTTCGAAATATGACATATTTGATAGGTAGTCGAAAATTTTACAAGTCCCACGTCGAAAAATTTTTTAAGAGTTCCAATAGTTCTGATTATCGTTTTCGGCAGTTCTCGACGAGTTCTATCGAAAAGTATCAGGTGACAAAGCGATTGGGCCAACGATATTCAAGATACGCGAAATTAAAGAAGTGATCAAAAATTGTTTTTTTTTTGTTTTTTAATTTTCTTGTTTGTCAAAATTGTTTTTTATGTGTCAGGAACTCTAGGTATTCACTAAATAAAGCTATTGATCTGCTCAGAACTATTCGATCTCGAATTTCGCTGAGAAGTTAGCACCCCATTTTTTTAAAATTATTAAAAAATTGTTATTAACTGAATCTAGCATTAAAAAATACAAAGAACTCTTCGTCTCATTAGAAGAAAGCAGGAACTCTAATCAGAACTATTGTATCTAAAAATTGATTTTTCAAAAATTTTTAATATTTTTTGGATTTTTCAAAATTTTTTTTTATGCATCAGGAACTCTAGGTGTTCACTAAATAAAGCTATCGAGCCGCTTAGAACTATTCGATCTCGAATTTCGATAAGAAGTTAGTACCCCATTCTTTGAAAATTATTTAAAAATAGTTGTTATGCGGAACTCTTATTATAAATTGTAGAGAACTTTTCGTCTGGACAAAAGGAAACGGGAACTTTATTCAGAACTATGGAATTTCAATATTGGGGTGCTAACTTAACATACGCCCCGAGCCAACTTCTCCTTTGAGGCGCTGAACGGTTATCGTGCCGCGGCTGTCCACATTACTTCTGCCTTCCCCTTTATCTTATCGTGAAGACGTCCGTTAAGAGGCATCAGAGTCTCCGCTGCTCCTGGCAAAAATCTTCGGTAAAAATTCAACATTCCGAGATATCTCCGAAGCTATCTCTCTAGCCGTCACCGGCTCGCGATACTCGAGTATCGCCTTCACGCGCGCAGTCTGTGTCGGGTCCCCTCTCCGGACACGGAATATCCTAAAAATTCCACCTCGATCTGTCCGAATACATACTTCGCGGGGTTAACGACTACTCTGTACTCTTGCAGTCGTTCAAAAATTATTTTTAAATGTTCGTGACACTCTTCGACCGACGATGACGCGACAAGAATGTCGTCGATGTACGCGTAGCAAAAGTCGAGCCCCCGGAGAACTTTATCAATAAATCTCTGAAAAATACTAATTATCAAACTTTAACTCTCGAGATTGTCAAATTAAATAACGTAATAAAACGGGCTAGTGAGAGTCAATATTAGGGTAAGTCTTGCAACATAAAATAATCTTTTTCACATAATTACTTATATTTATTATTCTTCAAACATTTCGGCCATCATACGGGTCGTTTTCAGTGAAATAACATAGCAATTAGACTTTTAATTCGAACTAGAGAGTGGCAAATTCATCCTTGTATTCATTGACTCGACTACAAGATTGATTAATCTTGTGGCAATTGAATCAAAGGAAATCTAGACAATTGACCAATGCCACTAATAATCAATTAAGTAAAAAACAATAATGAACAAGACACTCACCAGCACGAACGTGAAGCCTCAAAAATATATAATATCACACGCATTGTGTTAAAAATCATTAATTGTGTTTTCTGGAAGATACCTGGATTTCCTGTCGCAGCATTCTCTTTCTCAGAAAAAGGGCACCATTATGAGCATGGTAGATAGAGTTTTCTTATTTTCTGTTCCGAAATTTCATAAAAAGAATCTAATATTTGTAATTGAAACTTTACTTATGAATGACTATCCGTTGGATTTTATTTTTAACACAATTAATGAAAGATTAAAATCACTTATACACAATAAAACATTAAAACAAAAAAACACCTTTGAGACTAAAAATGACGTAGACAAGAAGATCTGGTTTACAATTCCATATATAAATAAGTTTGCAGGTAGATTTAAGGATGTGGTTAAAATCCTTAACGTTAAGTTAGCCTTCTTCAGTCTCAACAAACTTAAATGTTTCATTAGAGCACAGAAAGATTGCGTGTCCACCTTTCTTAAAAGGAATGTCCTATACAAAATAAATTGCATTGATTGTGATACGTCTTATGTGGGCAAAACGAAGCGAACTTTATTGACAAGAATCAAAGAACATAAGAATGACATTCGTAAGCGCAGTGGCAATCTTTCTGTTCTCAGTGAACATCGTTTGAATTTAAATCATGAGTTTGATTGGGAAAGCGTGGAAATAGTGGATTCTGAGAGATGATTGCACAAAAGATGCATTGCTGAAATGCTATATATTATAAGTTAAAAAAGAACAGTTTAAATCTTCAATCAGACACAGATTATCTGTACGATTCATATTTGCCCATCCTTGAAGGCA
The DNA here is from genome assembly GCF_001594075.2 of Trachymyrmex cornetzi. Lineage (NCBI taxonomy): Eukaryota > Metazoa > Arthropoda > Insecta > Hymenoptera > Formicidae > Trachymyrmex > Trachymyrmex cornetzi. Next base: position 27,089 of record NW_017299829.1, on the reverse strand, counting down.
TTCGGTAATTATATTAAAAAGTTCCCGCAGACGTATTACGTACTTGTAGTTATTGTCACATTGTATACCTTGTGTGACTTTGTAATCTCATTTGACTGTGATCCGTTGACTCACATAGATGTATATTATAATTTTTGACGAATTTAACATCTCGATGTAATGCGTGTGATATTATATATTTTTGAGGCTTCATGTTCGTGCTGGTGAGTCTCTTGTTCATCACTGTTTTTTACTTAATTGATTATTAATGGCATTGGATAATTGTCTAGACTTACTTTGATTCAATTGCCACAAGACTAATCAATCTTGTAGTCGAGCCAATAAATACAAAGATGGATTTGCCACTCTCTAGTTCGGATTAGAAGTCTAATTGCTATGTTGTTTCACTGAAGATGACCCGTATGATGGCCGAAACGTTTGAAGAATAATGAATATAAGTAATTATGTGAAAAAGATTATTTTATGTTGCAAGACTTTCCGCAATATTGACTCTCACTAGCCCGTTTTATTATGTTATTTAATTTGAAAATCTCTGAAATGTCTGCGCCGCGTTTTGTAAGCCGAAAGATATATATAAGAATTCGAACATACCGAACGACATGGTAATTGCTGTCTTCGGTATTTCCTCGTCTGCGATTGGTATCTGATGATATGCTCTAACAAGATCTATCGTCATAAATATTTTTTTCCCTTGTAGAGCCTGTGCGAAATTGTAGATGTGTCGAACCCATCGACATCTAGAATGGACCGCTGATGGCAATAGTGGGGGTAGAAAGACGATTAGAGTGAGAGGCAGGAATAATAAGATCGTTCTTTCTCTGTTTACTGAAGCCTGATTGGTTGTTGTTAATCCAACAGTAGTTAGAAACAACAGTACACAGAGAAAGAACGATCTTATTATTCCTGCCTCTCACTCTAATCGTCTTTCTACCCCCACCATTGCCATCAGCGGTCCATTCTAGATGTCGATGGTCGAACCGGATAGCGATCCGGTATCGTCCGTGCGTTCAACGCCTTATAATTGCCACACGGGCGCCACTCCTCGCCCCGTTTCGGCACCATATGTAACGGAGTGGACCAACAGCTTTCGGATGGTCAGACTAATCCGATTTCCACCATCTTCCGGAACTCCGTCTTCGCGGCCGCCAAGCGGTCTGGCGCGAGTCTCCTCGGCCTGCACGATGCAAGCGGTCCTGGCGTCGTCTCGATGTAATGTCACGTATTATGTTTTGCCTGTTTAAGTTGTCCGCCCGGTCTTGTAATTTCTGGGTACCTTGCTAGCATTTGGTGATACGACGTTGCTCCTGACCGTTCTCACCTTGGGCGTCTCACAACGCACGCACCGTCCACGCTTCGTCAAACTCGTCACCCGGTCGATTAGACAAGAGCCTCGCAAATCTACCAATAGATCGTAAAACGCGAGAAAATCGGCACCGATGATCGGCCTCGACACATCTGCGACCACGAATCGCCAAAACTCATCTCAGTCCGAGATTCAGCGTCAATGTTTTCGTCCCGTACGTATTAATCACTGTGCCGTTGGCTGCTGAAAGTTCGAAGGTGGATCTCTGCCGTTGTGATCCTCTCTGAACCATCTTTCGCGGAAATACGCAGAGATCTGCACCCGTGTCTACTAAGAAATTCGTCTTCGTAACCACATCTGTCACGAAGAGGCGACGCGTTCGTTGGCCCGAATCGTATATCGCCATCAACGACCGGTCACGGCGTTTCCCTGCAGAACAAGGCGCTTCACACTGGTACGCTTCCGGTCCAAACCGCCAATGAAAATAGCAGAGACGGTTTGAACCCATCTTTTGCTGCATGCTTATTCTCAATTGCGCCAAACGCAGCTCTAATTTTGCCTCCATGGAAGCCCCGTCATTCATGGTCCGGCTCTGATGCCCGGGTGCTCGCGCGGCCTCCGCGATCTGAAAGGCAGGCGCTCGGGTAGCTTCCGGGTTGCATCTGCCATGTCCGCAAGCTGCTCGATCGTATCAGCCGTGCGCGTCACTAAATCCGGCTGAATATACGCCAGCAATCGACTCAACCACACCGTCCGCAGTACGCCGTCACCTACTACGTTCTCGGCTAGTCCGCGGAGGTGTCTTAAAAACTGCGACGGTTTCCGGTAACCAATCTCCTCGTGTTCTAAAAGTCTACGCGTCTTATGTTCTTGCGACAAGCTAAGGCGTTTAATGAACTCCGTTTTTAACATCTCATACGCTCGCTCCGCGGGCGAATTCATTATAATATCCCGCACTTCCGTCGTATATCGCGGATCGATAGCCGTCAGCGCGTATCCAAATTTCGTTCCATCCCGGCGGCTTGAAAGCTGCGATCGACTATACTGAACCAGAGTTCAGGATCCGCGGGCGTAAATTCCGGCATCCATATGCCTACACGGCTCACCTCATGACCTGTCGCAAAATAGTCCAGCAGCTGCATCAAGTCTCGCTGCATCGCCGGTTGTCGCTGGGTCGATTGCGGTCCCGATTGCACTCCCAGCAAACGTTGCTGCTCCGATTCCTATATTTCGCGCTCCTGTTGCCCCTGCACATCTTCATCGCGTAGCATCATCGTATTCACCGTCTTCGTCACAATGCTCAACCTCAACATGGCCACTCAATAAAATCGAAACGAAAAGTTCTGCGACGATGACTGTTTCCGACCGCGCACTCTCGATATTGCATATCACGTAAAAAATTAATCTCCAATCACGTCGGGGTCACCACTTTGGTTCTCTTTCCACCTAGTTTATGTGTGTATGTGGATTTGTGATCAGAAGGGTCACCAATAATATAAAGTTCAGCGTGTTCGACTTAGACAAAAAGAAATTATTTATTCAATAAATCACGCAAATATGTATAACGAGAGTGAATACGCTATGCTTGTCGTCAGTACCATTAACTGTTATTCCCACTTACAGTAGTCGCACAATCAGAAACACGTATCGTGTCAGCGCACGAATTTAAGTCTCCGATACTCATGAATTGTAATCGTCTTTCTCCGAATTTAGGCACGTCTGTCTCGGAACGTGTCAGCTGATCGACTTCCTCGTTTTTGTTTCATCCGTCTCGCGGTCGCAAGTAATCCCCGACTTTCTCCCGCTTCTATGACTCGTCAATATTATTTCGCCTGTCTATTTTATCACTCGTCATCGTCATTATTCGAATCTTTGAAATTATTACTGTAACGCTAAAATCAACGCACAAAATAAAAATATACAATTTACGCTTTCGTTACTATCTATTACTTTCCAGGTCCTTGCTTCACTTTTTAATACCGATGCTTTTCCCCATGGCAAGAAGGGGATAAAATTAATATCTATGTGAAATTCGCGAGTTTAAAAGTCCGCATTATTCTCAATACGGCCTTCGCGTATAACGGCTCATCGGCCGTGTATACTCGGGCCTCTGTACCTGTAAATATGTGTTTCTTCCTATATTATTTTCACGAACTCTATCCTTTGTGGCGATGTAATTGCTACAATATTTTACATTGTGACTAATAATTTTTTCAGCTCGTTTCTTTTATGTATATGTTAATAGGTATATAGGGCCGGTTCTAACTCAGGTCCTCTGAGGGGAGTGCGGGGGATACTCGTAGGCGAGGGGAAGCGTAGCGCAGGGATTCTTCGGTGGTGGGGGTATGACGTCATGCGGAATGGCAGTAAGATTTTGGGGACTGCAGTCACGTACAGGACAATAAAAAACATCACAAAAAAAGGGAACATTGCCATGAACAAAAAACAAATAGTTATAGAACGAAAAGCGTTACAAAGGGTATATGCTCCAACCGTTTTTCGACCAAGATATAGCGTAATGTAATTTTTCTGTAGAAACAATATTTATTAATTATATTAAATACCTAAATACAACCAAGTTTCGTAATTATTGAGAGTAGGTATAGTAGGCGAGTACTAACTCTATGTGGCTAGAGCGCGGAGAAGGTCCCCCGGTCGCTGCCGCGACCACCCCAAAAATGCATTGCGGGCCGCCGCCGCCGCTGTCGCCGTGGGCCGCCGCCACCCGCCCATAGAAGTACGACAACCTTTTTTCCTTTTGTCTTTTTTTATGACTTAGTTTTCACAATACGCTGTGTTCTTTTCTCTTTCTTTTACTAGGGCAAAGGATGGGTAGTAAAATAAAGTACATATACATATACAGTGATGTGAACGAATTTATTTTTATTCACATTTCTTTTAAATAATTTTTTTCTTACGCACAAAAAACTACAGCTAACAGTTCGCAGTCGAGGAGCTAATTTTTATCAAAGTAATCGCTATCGCATATTACATTTGGTATATCTTTAGCATCCGTTACAGTGGATGAGATATTTGAGAATCGTGTAAACTTTGTATCGACTTTCTCGACGATACCAACCAATTGATCGAATGCTAATTCAATGCATTTATCTAAGTTGAACATAAACAATATTGTTGATTCAGTCATCATTAAACGTACGTTGGATGATTCCAAGCATACAATTTTAGCATTTTTAATCGTACTGAATCGCACAGTGAGCGGTCCAACGGTAATAGAATTGCCCTTCAGCGATTCCGAAGGCAGTTTTGAATGTTCCAACATTGTTCATAGAGTCCTTTCCATGTTTCGAGAGATAGTATTAATTCATTTCCACGATTATCTCCTATCGCAATCTCCACGTAGCTCGGTGGGCTAACGTTGATACCAATTTCTAGAAATTTGTATCCCGTACGTGTCAATGCGTATTTCCTGCCTAGTATGCGAACCGCACGATGCACGGGCGCGCTATAGAAAAATATAAAAGAAATATTAAATAATTAATTAAATAGTTAATTTGAAAAAGTATTAAAAAAATGGAGGATTCTTAAACTTACTTGGCACATCTTTCCGTAAATGATGAGTCTCTACATTATTCTGAAGTGGAACGTAATAATTTATTCGTGTGTTGCTTCCTACAGCGGAGTACATTGCTGTTGCTGCTGCCGCTGCTGCTGTTGGACCTTTCGTACAAGCGGGTATCGCAAGACTGATCGCATTCTCGTAAATTGTGATACTTCATATTTGGTGTTCCTTTTAAAATCGAAAAAGGGGCAGGCCGTCCCCCTCTTTCCAAGAATTTCAAACGTGTCGCAACATGTTTATACATACATACATACGTTTATACATACATACATACATACGTTTATACATACGTTCATACATACGTTTATACATACGTTTATACATACATACGTTTATACATACGTTTATACATACGTTTATACATACGTTCGAACATACGTTTATACATACGTTTATACGTACATACGTTTATACACACGTTTATACATACGTTTATACATACGTTCATACATACATACGTTTATACATACGTCCGTACATACTATTATATATACATTTATATATTACAAAGGAATGGAAGGAAATGAAATTTTAGAATCGTATTAAAAAAAAATCTCATATTTTATTTTTTAAACTTGATACATTTTTTTGGCGTGTGACCAACAGTTATGTATTTTAAATACATTTTGTAACGCACAATTCTTAATATGTTTTCCACATTGCATAGTATTGGTAATATCTAGATTATGTAAAGAATCTATATCTTTGTAATCAGCATCCAAGGTCTTAATGATCAAGTTGTCGCTATCGATTATATCAGCCAGCCATTCGCCTTTTTCACGTCCTTTAACGTATACAAGAGCCTTATTGTCG
>NW_017299829.1:15001-15415 GCF_001594075.2 Trachymyrmex cornetzi | reverse complement strand
TCTATATACGTAAGAGATGACAACACGATATATGTACTATGGAAAAACATAACGAAGAACATAATCATTTTATCTGCTATACTTACATCATCGATATTTTATATCTCACTTCTTCGTGGCATTATTAATTATCTAGAGAACAGCGTTCAAAGATATTGGTAGGCTATCGAACTGTTGATGAACTATTAGCGAAAAATGTATGGGATTAATCGGTAAATCCTTTGAAAAAGTGTGAGCAATTGCGTTGAGCCTAAAACACTAGTTTGTAAATAGAATATTCATACTGCATCTCCAAACCCTGCGAGGATCACAGATTTTACATGACTGTCTGACTGACTGACTGACTGAATACATTTTTATAACTTTTTTTTTGTTGAAAATGACTGATTTGTCAATTGACTGATTAACAAGGAG
>NW_017299829.1:14542-14913 GCF_001594075.2 Trachymyrmex cornetzi | reverse complement strand
GCGCAGGAAGGGAGACAAGGTGTACGTCAAGTGGCTGGGATTCGATGGATCGCACAATTCGTGGATACATGAAAGAAAACAATGTCATTCAATACAATTTTAATTCGTGCATTTTTTTTTTATACATATATGATGTGTAAATTATAATGATAGTAATACATAATAATAACATATATAATATGTATATAAATGTAAAAAAGATATACATAAAATATAAATTAAAATAATAATAATAACACATATAAAGAATTTAAAAAAGAAACATAATATAAAACATATGATACGTATATTATGAAGGTATCCGGCAATGCCCCCATGGTAACGTTTTCGTCGAGTCAGGTACTACGTATCGTTTGTCGTCGTATGGACTC
>NW_017299829.1:12861-13798 GCF_001594075.2 Trachymyrmex cornetzi | reverse complement strand
CCCAACCGTACTAGTTGTTAACGTCGTAGTACATTAAGTACGTCGACGGTTTCGACGAGTCGTATGAATGCATGTATTTCACTAAAAAAAAAATATTCTGCCGTTTAGCGGTTCCGTATTACCTAATGTCAGAGGATTTTCTATTTGTATAATATATGATCTCGAGAGGATATTCTCCGAAGTAGAGGAATTTCGTTTACCCATGATAGGTTGGCTTTAAGATTGCAATCCTCTTAATAATAGAAGAATCTCTTTGCTAGAATTAAATATCACATTTACTTGTAATAAGAAAATTATGGTTATATCTTAATGAAAAAAATAATTCTTTTGTTATTGTTGCTTTTTATTTTTCCAATTTAATTTATATTTTTACTGTTTCGCATTCTTATATTCCGTCTTATATTAACTACAATTAATTATTGAAAAACACATCGCATCGCCGGCGTCGGTAAGATTTGAACCTACGATCCCTAGAACGGCAAGCTTAATACATTTACGCTGAGCTAATCGCACGCTTGTGATCGAGTCATTGCTAACGGTGTACCTCCTATTGTAACCATTCTTAATTTCATGATGACAATTTCATAGTATTAATATTTGATGAGGTTACATAGAAATGAAATAACACGTTGGTATTTATTAATTCAAAATAATTAAGATAAATATTATATGAAAAAACACCATTGTGGAACAATATAAGAGTCATGTTGCATGCACAATTTGGTCCCAAAATAAATATTTATTTAAATTGAAAATATGAGTTACTTCAAAGAAGAAAAGAATTTCTTGTTTCTAAACTATGTTTCACTTTTCCTAAATCTGTTGTATAGAACTGAAAGAAATATACCAAATTTTTCTGATCAAATAAATTTTCTTATATCAATATATTATTAAATATTCAAGTTAATCAAATCTGACTTTTCTTCGATAAAATTTT
>NW_017299829.1:6884-9022 GCF_001594075.2 Trachymyrmex cornetzi | reverse complement strand
TTTTATACTAGATTGTTGCTCCCGCTCGTATTGTTCCGGAATCATTCGGTGACTCTCGGTGGGGAACAATACGAGCGAGAGCTGCGGCGCTCGGCGTCGTTCGGCGACGTTCGGTTTTTCGCAGACTTGCGAGTTCGCGCGGCCTGTAATTATGTTCGCATTGCCGGGAACGATGCCTTTTGGGGGTGCATCGTTACAAATTTATATAAATTAATGAACAACGCAGTATTCGGCAAGACCATGGAGAATGTGCGCAACCACGTAGACGTAAAATTAGTAACGAAATGGGACGGACGATACGGCGCGGAGGCAATAATCGCAAAACCGAATTTTCACAGCCGCAGCGTTTTTGCGGAGAATTTGATAGCCGTCGAAATGTGTAAACTCGAGGTGAAGTTCAACAAGCCAATTTACGTGGGTATATGCTGTAACCGTACTCGCGAGCAACGGCACAACTTCGTCGCGTGTTCTCGGTACTCAAAAAGTACACAAAAGTATCTTCTCTCCCTCGGTAGCAGAATTTTGCGACAGCCAGGCGGTTTTTCGGCCAAAATTATAATCCGTATTCTAAGTTGGGCGCCAGGCACGAGAGAGCGTGCCACACTTTTCGAAATCTCCTCACTTTTGCCCGTAACGTTTTCGCGACGGCAGGGGGTGGGTCACAAGGGATGTGGGAAATTTGTCGGAGGGCGAGAGGATAGGCCACAAGAATAAACCACGCGAAAACGTAATAATAAGAACAAATATATTTGAAAGGAATGTAATGAAGCAAATATGATAAATTACAGCAGTGTAGCAATTACAAGTACTCTCCGGGGCTTCGCCCCTCCGCTCTGCTCGATACTCTCGGTACTCGCACAGAGAGCCGCTAACTTAATCCTAACGCCGGACGCCGGTCATACGCTACAGCACGAGCCCCGACCTTCCCCGCAGTATCATCCGACGGTGTCAAACGCCCACCTCTCGATAGCCGGCCAGAACCCGTACACGCTGTACCACCAGACTCCCGGACGTGCAACGCCGGCCCGCGGCCGACGCCACGCGATGGTGCGACGCGATTATAGCGAATTCCTTTCTGCGACACGACTCTACTCGACAGCGTGAATTCCGGAAACGGACTCTACTCGGTAACACCGCAACTTTTCACGCCGTGAACGTACGGCAGCGATTCTCCATTAGAACGCTCGGCGAGTACAGTGATCTGTACTTGAAAACCGATGTCTTGTTATTAGCTGACATTTTCGAAAATTTCCGCAATAGTTGTGTTGCAAGTTACGATCTCGATCCCGCGCATTATTATACACTACCAGGTTTCACGTGGGATGCCATGCTGAAACATACACGCATAAGATTTGAGTTGCTCACCGACATCGATGTGGTCATATTCATCGAGCGCGGTATATGCAGCGGCCTTAGTCAGTGTTCCAACAGGTATGCGCAGGGTAATAAAAACACCCCAAAAAAATATTCTACCGATAAGCGGGGAATTACTCTTAGCATTTCCTCTAAGCAAAAAATCTTAAATGAATCAGGCGCGTGTATTTATAACGTATTCATCTATAAAAATGAGGACACATGAGCTACGATCAAAAATAAATTCCTCTATAGAAAATTCTATTATAATAACTCGAATAACCTTTTGAAATAAAAGAATATGCAAGATACTTCTTGTACATCCTCTTATTTCAAAAGGCTATTCAAATTATTAGGTATGGGAATAAGTTTCCGCCCATTAGAGAGATGTCGTTAGTAGCACTGCTTGTGTGTTTGATAAAACGGCAATGTATTTGAAAGGTGTTTATTCAAGCTTTTGAGCCCAGTAGTTGATATTCGTTCGAAGCGATTTGTTTGAACTAAGCTTTGAAACAAAAACAATAGGAATGGGACAATAAGCACGATAAGCTGATTCTGCTACGTGACAACGCTATGTCACACGTTGCAAAACCGGTCAAGAAATACTTGGAAGGAGTGAAGTGGGAAATTCTGCCTCACTCGCCGTATTCACCGGACATTGTTCCTTCAGATTTCCATTTGTTCCGGTCCATGCTGACGGCCCTTTCGGGAGAGCGATTCAATTCTTATGAAGATATCAAAAAATGGTTTGATAAATGGATCTCTTCAAAAGAACCAGATTTCTT
>NW_017299829.1:3041-3945 GCF_001594075.2 Trachymyrmex cornetzi | reverse complement strand
TTTGCGACCCTGGCCGCAGCCCGTGACCGACGAGCTACGTCCGCGCAGAGTCAGGTTGTTTCAAATTTTTTTCAAAATCGTTCTTTGCTACAGTTCTAAATTATGTATTCAGTTCGATGTAATCGCAGAGCCATTGAGATTGAGCGAATTGTAGCACCCAGTGGATCTTTGTCACGCGGAGCCCGTGACGAGGACATTGCTGCAGGTTGCGGTAGTGGATGACGTAACGCTTCTTATCGTACAGCGTCGCGAGAAGTTTATCTTCCCGCTTATCTGGCGGCTTATCGCCGTTGGGCAGAAAGGTAGGTCATTGTGTTGGTCGTGCAGCTGTTGTGGATACTCGAGATCGACCTCGAGAATATAACCAGTAGGCGAATCCGGAGCGATCGCACTCACGTCAAAGTTCGCAACGTCTTCGACCAATCGAAATTCGGCGTACGGTAACGACTGACACATCGCCCATCCGTACAGATTATTCACGTCGTAGTACATAAGGTACGACGATGGTTTCGATGGGTCGTACGAACGCATGTACTCGTTATTAGCCTGTGCGTATCTGCCGGAACATTGACTGAGGCCACCACGTATACCACGCTCGATGAACATGATCATATCAATGTCGGCGAGCAACTCAAATCTTACACGCGTATGTTTCAGAATGGCGTCCCACGTGAAACCTGGCAACGAATAGTAATGCGCGGGATCGAGGCCGTAACTCGCATTAACGCTCCCAACTGAAGTTTACGATTGAACAAAAAAAAGCTTTATACACTGCCTATATATATACAACACTGCATACATATATTGTGGTGTAATCTCTTACGTTCATACTGTATTCGCCGAGCGGTCGGATGGAGAATCGCTGCCATACGTTCACGGCGTGAACGTAATCGCTCTCGGATAC
>NW_017299829.1:2193-2962 GCF_001594075.2 Trachymyrmex cornetzi | reverse complement strand
AGATACCTTTACGAGTCAGCAAATCAAACTCTTCGTCCGACAACGTTAAAAATTCGGAACGTACAATTTTTAATTTATCCTTGTCGAGATACGACGATAATTTTTCTGAACTTGATGCTAGAAATTTGGAGGAATCGATAAATCGTAATTTTACACAATTTTTCTGATAATTATTTGTATTTTGACCTTTTGCGCTATCTACAAGTTTAGTGAATGAAATATATTTTTCTTTCGTTATCGGAAGGAGATCTGCATTTCCATCGTACGCTATTTCTTTGATTATGAAATGAGCGTCGTAGCCCGACAAGTTGTGAAATACAACCGGAATGGTATATGAATTTTTGTAATTCAGATTACAATTTGTATGTGCCGGACCGCGGTATCTACCGGTTAGGCGGCAATGATCGCGGACCCGCGTATCGTTCGACGCGAACGGCTTCTCGCAAATGTGGCAACGCGTCGCGGTGCGGTATGTCTCCCATTGCTGTTTAGACAGCGCTTCCATGGGCACGTTAGCGGATACAATATCTTTTACGCGATGTGCTAAATTTTTTAATTCTTCCGCGAACCATGATATACAATTTTCATCGCGTTGGAAGTGATATGATGATAACGAATTGTCGTACGAGCATCGCACGTAGTATCCAATGCTGAATACTTCATGCCGCTGATACTCGTACGACGAAGCATCTTTTTTGTTGGGCTCCGTCTTCCGCAGGACGCACTCCAGGTCGGCGTACACGACGAATGGTACACGCTCCATGTTGTT
>NW_017299829.1:1028-2124 GCF_001594075.2 Trachymyrmex cornetzi | reverse complement strand
GGATCTCCAACTGTACGCTCGAGCCAAAATAGTGCAGGCATCTGTAAATATACAAATAATTTTATTTTTTATTTTCCCATATTGTTTATTTATATATATATTTTTTTTTCTTATTATATATTTACTTTTCTTATTATACTTACCGATCACAGAAGAATATCTCGTTCTTATTTCCAGTTAGTTGCGATCTCACGAGGCGAGATAGATCCTTTATCCATGCAAAGTGGCCTACACCATCGTTGCGTGGATTTTGTAGATACAGCACGTTCACGTGCTTCTCCTTCTTGTCGCCTATGAGTCGTAGAGGAAGGATCTGCTTATTCTCGATGCCGTACACGTTGATCGACACCGTGTTTAAGCGTTCGAATTTCAGAACGTCTTTCAAAGTCACTGGAAACTCGATACCCGCGAGATTTAACACAGTAGTGTAATGCGGGTACGACGATTTTCTATCTGCATGTCTTTCTGCAGGGTACAGAGCGGCGACCACTGACCACGCGAAGCACGCATTGTCCATGGATTTCACACTGACCACCGCTCGTTTCATCGCTATGTCTCGCGGCACCTCGAAGTGACATCCCGCGTGCATGGGATTCAATTTGTTTACATTAACAGTTAGGTTGAGAATTCGAGACAATGCCCACCCGCTGTCGCGTTCTTGAAACTCTTCCAGCGACGCTAATGTGGGCTCGATGACGTACCGTTCGTACCACTCACGCATATCGGTGCATCTATATATCTCGCTGTTCTTCGTGTTTATACTTTTATTGGCACGTTTGTCTTTTGTGTCGCTGTGTTCACTTTCACACTACCGTGTCTTTCCACAGCGTCTCGCACTCGCTCTAGCACTACATCGTCAGCGTCTTCCAAAAACCGCCGCGGCTCTTCCTTTCCTTCCTACTTTCTTCGTGGTATTATATTACATGTGCCAGCAACATCATCGTGATCGATGACATCATCGCGTCTGATGATATCGCTGCGTTCGCTTTAAAAGAATATTAGAATATAATCGAATAAGTACAATAGAAATAAAAAAATATATATGTATATGTATATATTTTGCGTATGAGAATAAGTAAAAGGGATCACATAGGAA
>NW_017299829.1:0-980 GCF_001594075.2 Trachymyrmex cornetzi | reverse complement strand
AACATTTGATAGCCCGATTGAAATATTTACAAGATGCTGCGAAACGAATACAAGGACAACTTTATAAGCGTTGGACTGCTAGCCGTCAGAATTTGCACGGTGAACGATGTTACGCTCGTACGCCTCGATTCTTCGTCCGTACGCATTACGATGACCGAAACGATGTTACGCCGCATGTTCGCGTTTGACAGATGTATCGATGTAAAGTTCGAACGATTAGTCCAACTCGTCGATACGGTCGATTTCAAGTATACGCGATTCTCCAACATCGCTTCCGAAGACACTATACGCGATAGCGATATTTTCAATGGACATCAGCTCGTCGATTGCGAGCTATTAGCTTTAGTTTTTAATACACACGAAAAAAAAACCGAATGTAATTATATGTGAATAAAAAAATGTTGTCGTGCACATCAAATATACATATGTACTTGCTTTGCACGTAATACTTTGAATTGTACCAATATGTAAACAGTATGAGTGAAGAAATTAAATAATTTTTTTACGCCGAAAGTTTTATTATCAGGAAATTCAGTATTGTAAGTACTTTTCACAAAATTTATGATAAAGCTTCTATTATAGAATGTGAATAGTTGGCGCTTTGAATAATATTGAAAACCAATAACTGGTGAGTGAATATTGTTTTTCAAGGGGACACATATATGAACACACAATTATAATATAACATTTCATAATATGACTGCGTTTCAAGATTGGAGATGACTTTATTTCACAGTTTATAGAATCGTTTAGTGTACTTGTATAAATTCATACTGAAATATTTAAGTAATAAGATTAATTTTGGTCGATTATAAGATTTCATTTACCTAACTGATGGAATTAAAAATTTATATATCTAATTATAAACATTTTTTTATAAGGTTTAAAGCATATACATATGCATACATATATCATTTCTTGGTAAAGTTTATTTATAAGAATTTCAAATCAGGAACAGAAATCTTTTATAAATAAAATTA
>NW_017299828.1:34751-35033 GCF_001594075.2 Trachymyrmex cornetzi | reverse complement strand
TATAAAGCGTAAATAAAGTCCGATCGTAAAATCGAAGGTGCCATTGGAAAGATCATTTAATTCTCTTCATTTGCTTTAGACCATTTTGACGTATCTTTCACCTGTGTTGAACTGTAATGGAAAATGTAAAAACGCTTTTTCCGGTCCGATTTGGAACCAATGATTCCAAATCGGACCATCCCTTGATTCGAAAACTCCTATTTTTATGGATTTTTAAATAAAATTTTTAAATATTTCAATGTATTTTTCTTAGTATTGAGTAAAAACGAGCAATTTGATAGT
>NW_017299828.1:30366-32795 GCF_001594075.2 Trachymyrmex cornetzi | reverse complement strand
TGGATTCCGATCGGAATTATTTCGTTTTCCTCAGAAAACACAATAGAAATCTAGGGAATAATTAAATAATTCCGATCGGAATCTATTCCGAACATTTACATAATAGGTGCCCTTTTCTACAATTATAAAAGTCCTTTTATAATGCCCTTTTTTACAATTATAAAAGTCGTGCGCCCCTTTGCATCGTGTGAAAAGTCGAAACCAATGTGAACAGTACAAATATAGACCTCATTTTGTCTCTGTGACAGATTTCCTAACCTCAATAGTCATCAACTTTAACGCTTAATATCTCAGATCACAAGGCAGAACGACGTTTTTTTTGCCAGATTCTTTTGTTTCATGCAAAAACGCATGGAATAAGCCTAAGAGTGGTTTCACAAAATTTTCCGATTTTAACAATTTATTCGATCATCCGCTCATATATACGCGATGGAAAGGTACCGGTTCCCCATGAGGCGTACTTTTCGAGATGCGTAGGTTATGAAAACCAATCATAAATTCATTTAGCATTTCTGTTAGAGTGTACAACAGAAATTCTAATCAGCAATTGGTTGAATTAGTTCTGCATTTCTCTAATCTTCCGCGAAATACGCTCAATGTGAATGCGGGCTTTCAAAATGGCGTATTCTAGTAATAAAATATAACGTATTCTAGTAAATTACTAGAATACGCAGGTTACGCTTACGCAGGTTACGCCGCATGTGATGACACCCTGAGTTTGAAGATTGAAAGATTGAAGTTTAACCAATCAGAACAAAAGGAACCAAAATTTCTTTGTTCTCATTGGTGAAATTTCAATCTTTAATCTATAATCTCAATCTTCATTGCATAATCCGATTCCGACCTTACGCTCTTTACTGTGATTGGTCAATTCACATTATAACAGAAATCAATTAAGGAAGAATGACCAATGTGAGCCAACACAAAATGTTTTTTGCGAAATAATAACTGTCATATATTATAAATCACAAGTATAAATTACAGACGGTTCAATATCATTGTTGTATTTGCTTCAAATGTATAAACCATATTCTAGATATAGTAAGCAAGTTTACTTTATTTCATTGGGACGCTTACTACATCTAGAATTTAAAGAGGACACAATAATGATGACGAAAAGTCAGTAATTTATACTCTAGATTTATAATATATGACAGTCATTTCACAAAGGATCATCTGGTGTTGGCTCCTATTGACAATTTTTCCTTAACTTATTTATTAAATATTGAAAGAAGCCTTCGATTAATTATTACCGTATAAATCGTAAAAGGTCGATGCATCACAGCACAATCATCACCAATGTCATTGCGATCAATATGTTTCGGATTAATAAAAAATTCTCTAATTAACTAGCTTCTTTCTCCTTCCTTTTCGTTGCCTGTAAATTTAAGACAACAATGTTCACCATGATAAGAAATTATAACAGAAATCAATTAAGGAAGAATTACCAATGTGAGCCAACACAAAATATCTTTTGGGAAATAATAACTGTCATATATTATAAATCATATAAGTATAAATTACAGACGTTTCGACATCATTATTGTGTTTGCTTCAAATGTATGAACCATATTCTAGATATAGTAAGCAAGTTTACTTTATTTCACTGGGACGCTTACTACATCTAGAATTTAAAGAGGACACAATAATGATGTCGAAACGTCTGTAATTTGTGCTCATGATTTATAATATATGACAGTTATTTCACAAAGGAACATCTTGTGTTGGCTCACGTTGACAATTTTTCCTTAACTTATTTGTTAAATATTGAAAGAAGCCTTCGGTTAATTATTACCGTATAAATCATAAAAAGTCGTCGATGCACCACAGCACTATCGTCACCAATGTCATTGCGATCAATTTGTTTCGGATTAATAAAAAATTCTCTAACTAATTAACCAGCTTCTTTCTCCTTCCTTTTCGTTGCCTGTAAATTTAAGACAACCATGTTCACCATGATAATAGAAATCAACAGGAAGTATGTATATTGTTCTTATTATCTTCGTGAATCATACATGATAATAATTAGATAATTTGTGGAAGGAATGTAATATAATATTACTTGTGTTTGTTACATATTCGTAAATCCCATTTGAGAAAAATCTTCTTGATATGCAATAGCTCCTGGCAAACTTGGGAAATTGTTTGTTGCAGATAAACAGATATCTAAATCATACGTGAATGAATTTGACAAAGTTCCAAATTTTGTTCCAAACCTCTTCGTGTAAATTGCATATTTGAGACAAACCTCGACAAGAAATGCATCATGAAACGTATCTTTAAATTACAAATTACGTAATAATATATGCATACAAGGTCGAACCTCCTCAAAGTTGATAAAATCATTCGATGCATTTTTGTACTACTGCGAACCGAGTTATTAATTGTTATTGTTATAGTTAAAGTTGACAGATATCCAGAGGAAATCT
>NW_017299828.1:29655-30278 GCF_001594075.2 Trachymyrmex cornetzi | reverse complement strand
CTGCTGTATAATCTACTATACTACTATCTATGCCATCGATATGACGGATATGTTTTCTAACCTGAATAGTGATCAACTTTAACGATCTCGGTCCACGGAGTAAAGCGATACATATATTTTTTTGCTAGATTCGTTCATTTCGTGCAAACGTAGAAGTATAGAAAATCACTTACATGTCCTCTATGCCATCGATGTGACAGTTTTCCTAACGTAATCATCAAGGCCGCAGCACACACTTTTGCATAATAACGCATAACGCATAGTGCATAAGCAACTAATCAGAATCTTTCCTTTCCTCTTGTTTCATGAAAAAGAAGAATTTTGATTGGTTGATTCCAAGGTTGGGTAAGTTAACTCTTTTTTTTAACTAAGTTAAGTTAAAGTTAACAACCTTGAAAATTTAACTTAGTTAAAATACAAGTTAATTTATAATAAAATTAATTGAATTAAAAGTTAAGTTAATAAAAAAAAGTAATTGAAAAGTTAACAGTTAAACTTGTTTTTTTTTATTTTTTAAATTCATGATTCCAGGGTTTCAATCTTACAAATAATGGAAATGACAAATATATACTTCATTTAGAAAATACTCTATATTTTATTTACATGTTTTGTTTATATATACT
>NW_017299828.1:26924-28000 GCF_001594075.2 Trachymyrmex cornetzi | reverse complement strand
CGACGACGACGACGACGACGACGACGACGACGACGTTTCTTAAATAAAAGTTTCAAGTTCGGATTTTGCAGCATTTTGCATCGCAATATTTCCGTTCGTAGAGCACGTAGAGAAAAAACAAAAACACTTTCATAATATATTCCGACTGGATACAATCGATTGAGCACACTTAGAACTCGATTGGGACAGCCGTTATTGAGATCCCATAATCACCGTCTGGAAATTTTGACAGATTCGCGTAAAATAGCCACGGCAGTGTCGCTGCGCTTGGCTTAGCGCCGAGACACTACCAGTGTCTCCAGATACATGTGTACACGTATAATATAATAGCACTTCTTCCTTCGTTCCCAATGCTATTTTAACTTAAAATGTAACATAAATTGTCAATACATAAATACCCAGATAGCCAAGTCCGTAGAAAACAGATTTTTTAAAATGTCTGCTACACACTATGCCAACAAAATGACAACAGAATTAGATGTACATAATACTGTTGACAGACTGCTAGAAAAAACATAACAGAATCTGCAAGCGTCAGATAATGTCGGCAGGATCTGTTCAGTTTCTACCAACAATTTGCCTTCACATTATGTCGACAGGTGATGTTAACAGAACACAAGTCTAATGCGGACGTAATTGATGGTAGACTGCCGTCATTTTCTGCACGAACCTGCTGACAGTCTACTAGAAGACTGCAGACATTTGGCTATCTGATTTTATGTGCACTTTATATTTCCATACCGTGTTATATTAAAGTTATCTTATTGAGCTGAAATATAATTATATGTTATATTATAACGTACATATACACATTAACCCGATAAATACAATGTTACATGTAACGTATATATAACATGCAATGCAATTATAATTGTATATTATTCACTAATAATGTCTTTTTATATGTTGCTACATTGTTAGAATTATAAATGTATGTTTGTGCGATGTGAATATACACAATATAATATACTACATGGGCTGAAAAGTCCCGGGATTTTTAATGAAAACAAGCGTTTTTTGGGCAAAGTTATATTTATTCCTCAACATAGTTGCCTTCGAGGGCGATACACTTGGTA
>NW_017299828.1:25174-26733 GCF_001594075.2 Trachymyrmex cornetzi | reverse complement strand
GCAACCAATTCGAATCGTAATTGGTCCAATTTGGCCATCGCTTTCAAGGACGTGTGTGACGATGCGTTATCGTGATGGTACAGAACTTTTTTCTTCGCCATACGGAGCCGTTTTTTCTTTATTTCGTCGTTCAGTTTGTCCAATAACGCTGCATAATACTCTCCCGTAACTATGAGCTATAAGGAGCATTAAATCACGCACTAGTTGTAATTAGTGATAAATTTAATTTATTACAATTATTAAATATGATTATTAAATATCTCCCGTAACTGTTCTTCCCTTCTGCAGGTAATCGATGAAGATTATGCCATGCGCATCCCAAAAAACGGAGGCCATAACCTTCCCGACCGAGCGTTGGTCTTTGGCCGCTTTGGTCGGCTTTCGTGGCTTTCCAGCCACTCTGCAGACTGCCTATTGGATTCAGGCGTATGGTAATGGACACACGTTTCATCCATCGTCGCAAAACGTCGAAAAAAGTCCGCTCGATTACGCTGCAACAACGCCAAATCGGCCGTTGAATCATCAACGCGCTGCTGTTTTTGGTCGACACGACGGTCAGCAAACGCGGCACCCATCGCGCCGATAGCTTTTTTATCTCCAAAAGATCGTGCAAAATGAATCCCGCCCGTTCTTTTGATATGCCTACGGCCTCAGCTAACTCGCGCAACTTCACTTTACGATCACTCTAAACGATTCGATGCACTTGCTTTACGATTTCTGCATTCGTAGCCTCTTTTGGCCTTCCAGAGCGAGGTGCGTCTTCGGTGCTTGTACGACCCATTTTAAATTCACTAAACCACCGATAAATTGTTGTTCTCGAAGGAGCAGATGTGGAATAACATTTCTGCAACTATTGCAATGATTGTTCAGAAGTTTTTTCCATCAAAAAACAATGTTTGATCAAGATGCGATATTCCTGTTTTTCCATTTGTTTTACGAAGGCGAAAGTAGCGTCACTCAAACGACTGCAGCTTGTGAACGAATGGACGAAATGTCATGAAACTTCATACATAAACTAGTGACAGATGAACCTCTCGAAATGAGTCGTGTTCATTTTCTAGTGGCGCCACCTATTGAAAAATCCCGGGACTTTTCAGCCCATGTAATATATATATTGTAACCGTACTCGCGAGCAACGGCACAACTTTGTCGCGTGTTCTTCGTACTCCTCTTACGCAAAGGTATCTCCTTTCTCTCGGTAACTGAATTTTGCGACAAACAGGCGGTTTTTCGGCCAAGATTGTAATTCTTATTACTAAGTTGGGCGCCAGGCACGAGAGAGCATGCAACTCTTTCCGAAATCTCCTTACTTTTGCCCGTAACTAATTCGCGACGGCAGGGGTGGGTCCCAAGAGGTGTGGGAAATTTGTCGGAGGGCGAGAGAGATAGGCCACAAAAATAAACTACGCGAGAGCGTAATAATAAGAACAATTATATTTGAAGAATTATGATAAAGTAGGATTGATTACATTCGTGACATAATTACAAGTAATTTCAGGAGCTTCGCTCCTCCGCTCTACTCGATACTCTCGGTACTCGCACAGAGAGCCGCTAACTTA
>NW_017299828.1:22408-24868 GCF_001594075.2 Trachymyrmex cornetzi | reverse complement strand
CGGAAACGGACTCTACTCGGTAACACCACAACCGGAAGTTAACTCGGCAACGCGACAATACGCGTTCCGATGCGACAGCACAATACTCGGCGACACAATTATGGCAAGCGTGCCTACGCGACGCGATACTAAACGATAACGCAACTACAATAAGCGTCTTTACGCGACACGACGAGACTCGACAACGCGACTACTCTACGGGTTTCTACGCGACTCTACTCTACTCGGAAATCGGAAGTGACTCCCCTGTGGCGAGAGGAACGAGCGCGACTCGGCCCTTGATACGAACGATCTAATTCTCTCCGAACGACTCTAATTTACTTCAACTCGGCAATAAATATTCTTCCCCTTACTCTGACTCTCGAAACGCGACAACTAATTACTTCCAAGGCTCGAGAGGATGGCACGTGGCTCGCGGTTCCGCAGCTCTACACGACGGCCATTACGCCGATCTCTCGTTACGGTGCGAGCTGGCTTACGTGCGATCCACCCGGCGACGTATCCCGGTCGGCAGCTTTACAAGCGCAGTGCTCGTCTCACCCTCGTCGTTTCCTTCCCGTCACGTCCTCTCCGCTCGCGTTAGTCCTATCAATACTCGGCTCCTCGGCTGCGAACTCGCACTTCCTTCACAAGTCTCACGGCTCGCTCATCCACAGAAAGAGTGAGGCCCGGGAGCTCCTGGCGGATTATCGCAGGCTGCTTAGCGCCTTTGGAAGGAAGGCCGAAGAAGCTAAGAGAGAAAGATGCACATCCGGGAGCCCGCGCGGCTTTGAGTCCTGGCTCGTACGAGCGTGCAATAGATGTCCCTTTCAAGGGTGACGTCTCTGCTCACGGCCCTCGCACTTCCTGGCCTGGCGGAGGATATCTGGGTGGATTTCCCTCTCGCTCTCCGTCGGGGCCCTATGCTCCCGACGGACGTCCGTCCGGCCCCTCAAGGGTGGCCGGGAATTCTGGCCTCCTCCGGTGCTCTGCAAGGGATGATGCATGGTGAAAGTATGTTTCCTTTCGTATGCGACAGCGGTTACGAGCAATGATATAAAATAATACAACCTGCTTGTCCGGACTCCCGGATGTGCATCCTTCTCTCTTAGCTTCTTCGGCCTTCCTTCTAATCCTGTCCTTCTTCGGTCTTCCTTCCAAGGGTGGCGGGCTAGACGACCCGATGATACAATGAAATTTCACAGCAGCTGCCGAGCGTGATCCGTGGCGCGTCGACACTTTCTGATACACTTGATCATTACGCAAAAGAAATGCTAATACAAAAGAAGAAAATCTACTAAGTAAAATAAATGACATGAGTTTTAACGCACGTTCGCAGGTGCGTTTGCCCGCGCGCTCGCCCTTCGAGTTGATAAGAATCGCGTGTCCGCCGTCGACAAGTCCGCACAGTGACGGACAAAATGTCACGTCACAATATATACAGGGTGAGGCAAAAGTATGGAAACCCCCGAATAAGTTTTGAGGAAGGCATTTTACAAAAAAATGTTAAATACAAAAGTTTTAGGAAATTTCTCTAGCTTTTCAATGGTGACCTAGGATTTGACCTTGACCGTGACCTTGAAGGTCATATGAAGGTCAAGTCAATTTTTTTAAATAGGAACCCCCATTTTTCATCGTAGATTCAGAAAGAGCGGAAAATTTTACATCGGAATATGACCTTGGCCACGACCTTGACTCATATCGAGGTCACGGCCATTTTTTCAAAAAACGAGAACGTCTATTTTTATCGTACATTTAGAAAGTTTTAAGGTAAATGCCACGTTAAGCTCCTCCCCCCCCCCCCCTCCACAAACGAGAAGGAGATTATGTTTTCCTATGTATTTTGACATGCTGATTTCAAATCCGGAGCAATTTTTTGGCACTGTTCAGTAGGTTCCGAGAAAAACGTAAAAAATTTGAATGGCAATTTGAATGGAGAAAAATATCTGGATTTGCTCATAAACGACATCGTTCCAGCTATACAAGAAATAACTGGCGATGATTTTAACGAGGTTTGGTTCCAACAAGACGGTGCACCACCGCATTATCGAAATATTGTAAGAGATTACTTGAATGTTACATTCCCGAATCGGTGGATAGGTCGGAGAGGAACAATCGAATGGCCAGCAAGGTCCCCTGACCTGGCTCCACTTGACTTTTTTCTTTGGGGTTACATAAAAAGTAAAGTTTACATAACCCAACCTCGTGATTTAGCAGAATTGAGACAGCGAATCGTAGATGTTTGCACACAAATACCGCCTGAAATGGTGTTCAGTGCTATTGAGAATTTTTATATTCGACTAGGGCGCTGCCAAATAGTTGATGGAGGACACTTTGAACACTTGCCTTAAGAGTGTCCTTAAAGGCATCGATCACGCCACGGTGGTGGGTTTGAAAGCTTCAGACCGGAAACGATCGCATTTTCACACACACACACACACACACACACACACACACACACACACACACACACACACACAC
>NW_017299828.1:15486-22344 GCF_001594075.2 Trachymyrmex cornetzi | reverse complement strand
GTGCCAAAAAATTGCTCCGGATTTGAAATCAGCATGTCAAAATACATAGGAAAACATAATCTCCTTCTCGTTTGTGGAGGGGTGGGGGGGGGAGGAGGTTAACGTGGCATTTACCTTAAAACTTTCTAAATGTACAATAAAAATAGACGTTCTCATTTTTTGAAAAAATGGCCGTGACCTCGATATGACCTTCAAGGTCATGGCCAAGGTCATATTCCGATGTAAAATTTTCCGCTCTTTCTGAACCTACGATGAAAAATGGGGGTTCCTATTTAAAAAAATTGACTTGACCTTCATATGACCTTCAAGGTCACGGTCAAGGTCAAATCCTAGGTCACCATTGAAAAGCCAGAGAAATTTCCTAAAACTTTTGTATTTAACATTTTTTTGTAAAATGCCTTCCTCAAAACTTATTCGGGAGTTTCCATACTTTTGCCTCACCCTGTATATAAATCTGCATAAGTATTTTAATATAGTTAACCCCGACTTAATTATAGTGTGGTCTCACACTTGTAAAACCAAACGGGGACGGACTCCGTATGTCCGGCGTAGTTCGCGGAACCGTCCGGCATTGGACAACCTAACGCCAGTAGAACAGACCTGAGCCGTCTTACTGTAATCGTAACGCTGCGACCAGCCGAAAGTATCTCCCCAAGTATCGTCACTACCGGCTGACGACCCGATAAATTATACACCCATTTCATACTTACCTACACCGACATCTACACAACCGCTTGACCTTACAACACCTCCAATCCTCGACCCTGAGGTTCTAGAGATCCTTGACTACTCTCCCCCGCTTTTCGAGGAACGATTCCTTCCCTCTCCTTCCTTGCACCAGATCCCATCTCTTTCTCCTATCCAGGCCGATCCCCAATCCATCGATTGGGATCGGATATTCCGATTGTACTCTTCCCCTTCCGATGAAGGGGATAGAGTAATGATCGTGTACGTCCCAGGGAATTCCTCCCCCTTCCTTGTCCAGCTTAAACATCTCGTCTCAGCCTGTTCCTGGACCACCTTTCTCGCCATCTACACCCAATAATCACCCACTCCTCTCCCACACACACTCACATACACACCTAAATATTGTAATAACAAAAAATGCGACATTCACACACTCACGATTTTGCAATTAAAAGGAATTACTGTAAATAATCATATTAGTCATGTAAATTAGTTTTAGACTTTGCGGAATAAATGTAAGTTTGTAATTCTGAACCAAAGATTCCTCTAAGTCTGATTTAATTCTTAAATCGCCTCCTCGTATCCCGTTCCCTTTAATACCTGAGATTGCATGAGGTCCAGTCCCGGGTCAAAAGGATTAAGTTTCTTGACCCAAAAAGTAGGATCGACGTTCGCACTGTATTGGAACAGGTGTCATAGCGTCCCTTCTGGACGTTGACCCATATTCCGAGACCGAAAAGGTGCGTGCGACTCACAGTTATTCGCCTCTGTGCGTATACCTGTGAGCTTGAGTCCGTTCTTCCATACCCTCTCCATTCTCCCTTATTATCTCTTAGATTTTTAAAACCAAGGGTTTGGACGTAACACTACGTTTTTTGCTTTTTCTTCTGCGCACGCAGAATAATTTTTGTTAAGTAACATCGGAGAGGTGGAGCAGTGATGCACATTTGGCTCCCCGGCAACACGGAAACCAGCCCCACCACTTGTATCCCACCAAGCAGACACCTACCGGTATCGAGTCGGCCGTCTTCGCCACGAGAGCGAGCGAGACAGCGATAGACAGCGCCCGTCCTTCTCGCTCTACAAGCGAGTATTAAAGCGAAAAGGATGGCCGCTCTCTCTTGCTGTCTCGTTTTTTCTAGTATCGTAGTCGCTTGTTATAAGCGATCGAAAACCGATAATGTATTTTCTTGGCCGCTCGGCGTATTCCTGTACAGAGTATCCCGATCTTTTTTGCCAATCACTTTTGTGTTGATAGAGCGGATTAAACTGAGTCGAAAGTCCTCGACCATTTTGCAATTTTCGCAATAGTTAACAAGATATTAATTACTAAAAATTGCAAAATATTAGTCTTGAATAATTTTTTACTCAAATACTATCAACTTTACAGAAAAACTGCAAGAGACAAAAATTATTTATTTTCTTCTCATAAAGTTCTGAGAATTTTTTTTAGAATTTTTTCAGAATTTTTTAATACCGTATTTTTTTATGTTGATAAAAATAAGAAAATGCAGTACTAACAAGTTGATAAAAAATTCTGAAAAAATTCTCGAAACTTTATGAGAAGAAAATAAATAATTTTTGTCTCTTGCAATTTTTCTGTAAAGTTGATAGTATTTGAGTAAAAAATTATTCAAGACCAATATTTTGCAATTTTTAGTAATTAATATCTTGTTAACTATTGCGTAAATTGCAAAATGGTAGAGGACTTTTCGACTCAGTTTAATCCGCTTTATCAAAAGTGATTGGCAAAAAAGGTCAGGATACTCTGTACAGGAATACGCCGAGCGGCCGAGAAAGTACATTTTCGATTTTCGGTCGCTTATAACAAGCGACTATGATATTAGAAGAAGCGAGACAGCGAGAGAGAGAGCGGCCGTCCTTTTCGCTCTAATACTCGCTTGTAGAGCGAGAAGGACGGGCGTTGTCTTTCGATGTCTCGCTCGCTCTCGCTCGTTCTCGCGGCGAAGGCGGCCGACTCGATGCCGGTAGGTGTCTGCTTGGTGGGGGTACAAGTAGTGGTTTCCATGTTGCCGGGAAGCCAAATGTGCATCACTGAGGGGGAGATGATGTCGGCAGTGATGCACATCTGGCTCCCGGGCAAAACGAGAGTGATGGGGATGATTCTCGTGTTACCCGGGAGCCAGATGTGCATCACTGGTTGTCGGTAGCTTCACGAGTCCGCTTCATTCGAATCTCGTCGTTCCTAGCTCCAACTTCGTGAGCAAGCAAGCACTGTACTTCTTAGTTTTGACCCATCCATCTTGGATTAATTGTGTCGTTTGGTGCTACAGCGAAGTTAGAACAATGGACAGCTTAAAAGTCGCCAATAATTTGGACGAGCAAATGTACTCCAACCCGAATTCTTTCAAGCCTCGTAACAACGACGTGCAAAGAAACTCACGAATTCTTGATATATGCTATTCTCGACAACGTATGGTCTCAACAATTCCCATACGAACACGATTCATGTGGGTTTGCAAATAACGAACGAGGGACTCTTCAAGCCTCTTGTAAAATTGAGCGGAAACAATGCTGACGGTATTTATTTCGACGCCGACAGTTGGAAACAGTTTCAAGACAACATGAGCTACATGAACGAATACTTAACTAGTGATAACAGAACGAAAACGAATTCTGTTGTCTTAAAAAATATCTCTATCAATTTTACCACAACTTACGGTGCGAAATCAATATTATTGGCGTATAAAGACGAAGAAGAGGAACTTCGTTCTACGGAAAATATCAGCGGGAATCTCCGAAAAGAAGAGGTCGCGTTCGATTCAACGCCGCCGTCGAAGAAACGAGGAACCTACGCGGTGGCTACTGTAATGCAGAAGACTACCTTTCTCGGTCTGCAAAACGTTGTGAAATGTGTCGACGCGCATTTAAAACAATTAGAATCTTTAACCGATAATGTTAACAAGTGTGCGCAGTATTTAATTCGAGAAATCGAGCTGAAACTTCCTGTAAGTTATATTAATCAGGAAATTATAAAATTAATACTACGGGGAAATTACGACGAAATTGAGCGCAATGTACGTACACAAATTAATGATTTGACTTTTCTTGATATATATTTTAGTATAATATTTTTGGAATTAATTTCATTGCGCGGTATAATGAAATTTCTTATATAATCCTCTCGAATCGTGAATCTTTCGCTTAATGGTTCTAAGCCATTTTTAGATTATTCTTATATGTATTTTCGTATGAAGACAAATTTGTATCAATAAATATATCTTTGCATCATAAACTTTCGTTTGTTTCTTATCATTCGTTCCCTTCCAACTGACAACTTCTTTTTCATATTTTTGTCAAAACTAGATTAATAAAAACTTTTGTCATTTTTAGAAATAAGACTAACGCTAACATAAAGTGCAAAAAAAGAATTTATCCACTAAACCGAGTAAATCAACCCAGCTCTGTTACAAACAGGCACGAACTTCTCCATTTCTGTTTTCCTCCTGTCCTTCCAGATAAAAAAATCTGTCGCACAGCCATAAATAGTAGAAAAAATAAATAAGTAATAAAGGAAGACTCTCTCCAATGCGTTTAACCTAGCACGGACGTGTTGCTGAGGCGAGAAGAAAAGCGAAGGGTCATAAAATGTACCCGTATTCATCTCCGATACTTGTATCCTTCCCCCTCATCCCCTCAGCAAAAACTTGTCTCTGGGCCTATTTCCCCCGATTTTCCCCACCTCCGCCATTTTCTCGGACTTGGCGGCTTTACATTTTCACTTTCATTCTGTCTCACTCAACGCGACCTCTCCCTCACCAATCGTAGCGCGGGCAGCCATGGAGCGAACCAATTGTAGCGTGGGCAGCCATGGAGCGATTCAATCAAAACATGCCATTTAATTACCTCATTTCTCCACCCTCGCGTCAACAATCAGTTAGAGCGCTCCCTGTTTCCAGACAGGCTCCTCTAGTCGTCTAGGGGGGATTTGTTTTGACGTCTAGGGGGGAAGAGGGGGTTTGTTTTGACGCCAGTGGTGGGGGTTTGTTTTGGCTCCATGGCTGCCCACATACTACTTATCCCTCAGTCTCTGCATCTCTCCCTCTACATGCTCCCAAGTCTCTTACTCCTCTCCACACAGCTTACATCCTCACTTTCTCCCAATATAAGCCTACCCTCATTTCATCTCCTATCTATATCTTATCATTCTCCTCCACCTGCTTTCCCCCCATCCTTTCCTCAGGTATTCCGAGATCCCTTCTGACCTAATTGCCTCATACTAACTGTTATACCTGGAATCCCTTATTTTCCCTCTTCTTTCCTTCCGCTGTCTCTCTCTATCTTTCTTTACCAATTCTCTAAACCACATATTCCCCTTCCCCTCTCAACCTCTCAATCTCCCTCTCTTACATCCCACTCCCTGTTTTCAAAAAATTCCTTCCTTTCCCCTTCCCATTCTGATCCTATCTTGCCCTCTCCGCTTCTTTCTCTCATTTCTCTCCAACATATCCTCGTCAACTCACTTCGTTGTTTTCTCTCCAGCCTTTTTTTAAAACTCCAAGCTGTTATCTCTGCTCTTTCTCGTAACTTATTCCTTTTAATTTCCTCCCTGATTAAATAACCCGGTGTCCTTCTGTCTAATCCGAAAACCTATCTTAGAGATATCTTCCTTCTAGCCTTTCTACTTCCTCTCTTTCTTTCCACCCCCATACACTTCCACCCCATAACTTATTACCATCCATATTAACTTGTCAAATAACCAAATTCTTCTACTCCAAATCTCCTCTTTCCAATTCCACATACTTCCCCCACTATCATGGCCGTTTTCCTTGTTCTCTCCTTAACCTATGCCTCCTGCCCTCCATTCCTCTCTAACCTATATCCTAAGTATGTAAATTCCTTTACCTCTTCTATTCTCTTTCCTCTCCACCACCAATCCTTCTTGCATGTCCTTCCTTTTCCTTTTCTAAATCTCATTATTTTAGACTTGTCTACATTCAGCTCTAATCTTTTCCTCTCTAGAATTCCTTCATTCTGCTTATCATGCTTCTCATCCTCTCCTCATCCCGCGAAAGCAACACAATATCGTCCGCGTACGCTAGCGTATACACTTTTCTATCCCCTAACCAGATTCCTTCCCACTTCACTCTTCCCATCTCTTCTTCCAGATCTGCTATCACTATGTTGAACAGCAATGAGCTCAGCAGACCCTTGTCTTACTCCCCTCATCGTCCAGAAACTCTCTCCTGTCTTCCCTCTTGTTCTTACCATACTCTTTGTTTCGCTTAACACTTCCTTTATCCTCTCAATCAGTCCCTCTTTTATCCCTCTTCCCCTCATTGCTTTATACAGAACTTCCCTGTCCATTCAGTCGAATGCCGCTCTCAGATCCACGAATAGCGCCTCGACTCAAGTGGTTTTCATTTGGACACGTTACAATTGAACACATTGCAATTGGACACGTTGCAAATGGACACGTTATATTGGACACGTTAATATTGGATACGTATCACTTGGACACGTTAATATTGGACACGTATCACTTGGGCACGTAAATATTAAACTAATCCTAATCCTAACCCTAACCTTGAAACCGAATCAAGATTCGCTTTTATACGATGGTTTTGTTATCAGGTTACAGAAATAACTCGCGAAATTAAGAGCGAGATGTTGGATCAGCAGGCGTTTTCCACTAATGATGGACAAGATCGAAGGCAGAAGTCTGTTCTTGAGGCGGAAGTTCTTTCCATATCAGACGATACTAAGAAAAATATTAATGAACAGCTAACTCCTGTATATAACGAGATGATCCAAGAGATAACGGGTTCTGATAAAAAGGATTCCGAGTAAAACTTTAAAGGGGTTTTGTAAAGCTATACATATTAAAATACAGATACTTTACTACAATATATATGAAGCTGAAAGTCGCAATGGGACTTGTATATTCTATGTTAAATATTATTCAAAAGTAACCTAGTTGATAAGAAATAACATGCATGTCTTGTTGATACACTAATACTTCAAGATAAGATACATTCATATGTTAATATTAATACATAAAATCTAGTAATTCACACACGGTAGCTGCAGAACACCAAGTTCAGTTTAATCATAATTTTGACTGGGATAACGTTAAAGTTCTTGACATTGAACCATTTTTCCACAAAAGACTGACTTCTGAAATGATATTTATTAAAAAACAAATTAACG
>NW_017299828.1:6786-15302 GCF_001594075.2 Trachymyrmex cornetzi | reverse complement strand
TCGCGGATACGCTTTACGACTTACTGATGTACTTTTTACTTTTTTGACTACAATTATGACTTGCTGCGATTCTGCGCCTTTGAAATGATTGAAGATGCTTTTATAAAAATTTTCTTCACCAAGAACTTTTAATTTGCGTTGACGAGTTTATATATTTATGGACTTTTGATTCTTGCGTATTTTTATAATTATTTATGTTCTCTTTTGAGGTTTTTTGTATTACTGAGGATGATCTAATTGAGACCGAAACGTCTATATGTAATTTTAATTATTAAATATATATTTATTCGCGACTAATATCCTGCGTTCGTAGTTGTATGCCTTTTATCCAATTCTTGTTGTATTAATACATATACTTACCTATAGAAATAAGATGTATACGGGTAACAATTTATTTAATAACTCACCCTATTCTCATTTCCTGAAAATAAAAAAGGATTAATTACTAATTAGCTTTCGTAAGATTAAATTACAATTATATTAATTAGAGTCTGATAACGAGATATAATTACC
Source organism: Trachymyrmex cornetzi (assembly GCF_001594075.2). NCBI lineage: Eukaryota > Metazoa > Arthropoda > Insecta > Hymenoptera > Formicidae > Trachymyrmex > Trachymyrmex cornetzi. The sequence continues at coordinate 14,789 of NW_017299828.1, read as the reverse complement.
TAAAGTATTAAATTAACAAACGTAAATAGAATACTATTAATAGAATAAAGAAATAAATAATCGATAAGGCAGCTATTAGGCTATAAGGAGTATCATTTGGTCTTTGCCAGATTTTATTTGGCTTCAACCACATTCCATCTAGACACAGCCAGATCGTTGAATCATTTCAATCATCATTTGGGATTAACCGGATCCAATTGGGCTACATCGAATTTCATCTGGACTTTGCCAGATCCCTTTAGATTAATCCAGATTCAATTTGGATTTTGCCAGATTATAGGGCATACGAAGATTCATCCGGATAAAGCCAGATTCTATTTGGTGAAACCCAGATACGATCTGGACCAAATCCCATCCGGATATATTTAATAGCATCTGGATTTGCCAGATCCCCAGCTGGCTTCACTCAGATGACCTGGACCAGATCAAAGAGGACACTTAACGTGACACATGGACCCGGGTGACCCCGGAACACACCTAGATCTTCAAGGAAAATTACTGATAAAGGAAAATACTGTCTTAAACGATTCAAATTTTGGCGTCTAGCAGAAGGACTGTTAAAATGGCCGCCTTAAGACAGTAAAGATGGCCGTCTAAAGACGGAAGACATGGAGGACAACATGGCCGACCAACATGGCTGACTGACATTGCGACAAGGAACAAGATGGCCGTGAGTAGCAGAAGTACCACGTGCCTCCGAAGGCCAATCGGCTCGAAGAAGAAGCCGCGTAAGAATTCGGAAACTAGGAGAAGGAATCGGCAGCCATAATCGAGAGTTTCGTCGCAGCCTTTCAAGGAGAAACAACATTGCGTATAAAAGAATGAACTCGTTGCGGGGTGGCACCCAGTTGGACACGGCTCAATTGGATACGAGCCACTCACAGCGCTTGAGACTACAAAGCTCCTAAGCACCGGCCGTTGTGATTGGTGGTGTCCAATCGAGACGTGGTCAATCGGGATCACCCTCTCGTTGCGTAATTAATATAAAACTGTAAAATTTAATCTCCGTGATACGATTATTCGTAAAGTAGACGCGAGTGATAAATATTTAAGACCAATAAGGTCCGGAATTCATTGCGTAATCCGTAAAATACGGTTAAATGATTGCAACAATTGCATCATTCGAGACGTCATTGTGCGAGACGCGACGGGAATAGAAAAGCCGAAAATTGCGAGTTAGTAGCAGGCTTCCGTACGCGATAATATTGATTGAGCGAGTAAATGCGAGTGTCGCGAACAACGAAATAGAGTTGTGAAATAATTTCGATAACCAGTCACGAGCACGCGAGCGAAGGAGGTACAGCACAGCCTCGTTGTGCGTAATTCGATAAAGTCGAAATGATTATTATTCTCGTGAGCTGTGTTACGATATATTGCGTAAATAAACGATACATTGCGTAAATAAACTTGTATATAACTATATACACACAATTTCTCGTTATTCACGAGATATCTTTCCAAGAACATTTCCTGCAAATCGCATGACGAGGGAAGATCTTGTTACGAAGTCCGTATTACCTTGGGTACATGAGTCATACGAATAACTTCAATAGTTGCTGAAGGATGTCCTGATTGCTGAAGGAAGCTACATAACAGAGGGAATCCAGAACGAGCGGCATAATCCTTCCTTATCGGACGGTTAAACAAGGTGGCGACCTAATTAAAATACAATTATCATAAACCAGGTAACATTTTCTCCTAATATCCGGCTACAACATAACCCTAATCCTAACCAAACCTCGAATCCTATATTAACGTGTCCAAGTGATACGTATCCAATATTAACGTGTCCAATGTTACGTGTCTAATATTTACGTATCTGTTATGTATTGAATAAAAGAACACACGTACTTTTAGTGAATAATATAAGTATATTTTCATCTGTAGGTTTTACAATCACGTTCTCTCTGACATCAAGCGAGCGTCCTGTGACGTTTTCGGTCCACACACACCAATCTAACTTAGATGCTACATCGCAGGTTTCCAGTGTTCTCCCCTAGACGGGTCCCTAGCTTTTAAAACCCCGCAATGGCGCGCAATTTGAACTTCCTATACTAACTATATAACATTCCCCCCCTCCCCCCAAGGAAAAATTCGCCTCTTAACGAAAACTCGTATAAAATTCGGCGGATTTAGAAGGTATTCTTCTCTCTCGAGCTGGTAATTCTCTCCGATATGGCTCTTCCTGGACCTTTCGTGTTTCCTCCGGCTCCGCTTCGGGGTTTGCTATTCCAAACTTGTGGAGTATTATTTCTCATGTTTCCTACACCATTGATGTCTCGAACTGCTGGGTTATTGACTGATTCATCTAGTATAGCGTTATCAGCACTGTCCTCGTTTGGGTCTCCATCCATATATCATTCTTGAATCGAGGGCTTCAATGTCTCATTCGTTTTGCGTATCTGATCTATGTGTCTCTCCCAGATTCTACCATCGTCTAACATGATCATGTAATGTAATTTTCCGATACTCCTAACGATTTTTCCAAAACGCCATTTTACTCTGTTGTTATAATCTCGGCATTGAACGCTTTCTCCCCTTACAAAAATTCTACACTTTTTAAACGCATTGATATCCGAGTATTTTTTTAGTTTATCCATCGAAAACATCGAGTTAAATTTGTACGCATTTTATTTCTAAAGATTAAATCACAATGCGCAACGCCGGTGACTCAATGAGGGGTTGTTCGGTATTGCATTAAAAAAATTTGTATTGCATTTTCTAACGTTAACTCCTTGTTTTTAGCTTCTCGTAATATCTTTCACAAGGAGTTTTTCAGCGTTTGAACAAATCGCTCTGCTAGTCCGTTCGAGATGGATGATACGGGGCTGTAAATTTGGATGCAATTCCATCTTCTTTTAAAAATTGTGAGAATTCTGCGGACCTAAAATTGTCCGTAACTACTATCTTCGGTAAACCGAAATCGGTGAAAATCTCTTTGCATTTATCTATAGTTATTTTTGTAATGTTTTTGACTACGCGTACGAATGGCCACTTCGAGTACGCATCCACGACAACTAGAAGAAATGCACCCATAAATGGTCCCTCGTAATCTATATGCACCCGTTCAAACGGACTTTCTACCGGTTCCCATTCATGCGTTTCTGCTTTTGAAGGATTATTTCGTATTTCATTACAAATTCTGCAATTTCTAACTAATCGTTCTATTAAGCTATCAATGCCAGGCCACCAAAAAAACTTTCTTGCTAACGCTTTCATTCGCACTACGCCAAAATAGCCTAAAGGCCATAATTACATAAATGTAATTCTGACAGAAATTGCTCTCGAGATTTACCAGAGATTACGATTTTCCTATTGCAAAAAAGTATTCCACGTTGTATACTTAAAGCTGCTTGATTGATATTAAATCGCAACTTTGCGGGTATTTCCTTTTTTTCGCGTAACTCTTTCAAAACTCGTATTAGCTGTTCGTCCTCAGCTGTAGCGTAAGCTAAATCTTCGACCGCAAACGGTAAATTTTGTACTGTTTCTAATTCGTAAATATCCACTACATCATGTGTGGCTGTTGTCGTACTTGGTACTGGTAGTCGCGATAGACAATTCGCGTTCCCGTGCAATTTAGTGTTATTATATTTGATGTCGAATGAAAAACCTTGCAAGAAAATGGCGTAATGCTGCATTCGCATTGCTGTGTAAGCGGACAACGCTTTCGTTGACGTAAAAATTTGTGGTAAAGGCCTGTGGTCTGTGTACAATGTGAATTTATTTCCGTAAAGGTACTGGTGGAACTTTTTAACCCCAAAAATTATCGCGTACACTTCTTTGTCAATTTGTGTATAACGTTTCCGTGTATCTGATAACATTTGCGATGCATATTGTAAGACGCGCTCTGTGCTGTCAGGGTAACGATGTGACAACACCGCGCCCACGCCGTAAGGGCTAGCATCAGTGGTCAGGATTAATGGAAGCTTTGGATCAAAGTGCGCCAAACAGTACTGTTCGCTTTTTAAATTCTCTTTGGCCAGTTGAAAGGCCCGTTCACATTTATGGATCCATCTGAACTGAACCTCCTTCTGTAACAGTTTATGCAAAGGTGCTAATATTGAACTCAAATTTTTAATGAACCGACCGTAATAGTTAACCATGCCCAAAAAAGCTCGCAATTCTGTAATATCTCTTGGCCTCGGCATTTGATCAATAGCTTGCATCTTTTCTGTAGTTTTATGTAACCCGTTTTTATCTATTTTGTACCCGTAGTAATCGATGCTATCACGGAAAAATTCGCACTTGCTTTCATTAATCCTGACGTTAGCTTGAGAAAGAAGTAGCAGCACACGTTCCAATCGTTGTAAATGTGCCTCATCATTAGGCGCCGTGATTTTAGTATCATCAAGAAAAACGGACACTTCGGTATATTTCCCAGGATGGCTTCAATTTCCCGTTGACATATGGCTGGCGCTGAACATTAATTGCGTACTACGAAATAATCCCTTTGGTGTATTCAACGTAAGTAATTCGCGATCCGCTTCACAAACTTCCAATTGTAAATAAGCTTGTTTAAAGTCGATCTTCGAAAATTTTTCCCCCCCTGGCATTGAAGAGAATAACTCATCAATCGTGGGCAAAGGGTGTTTGTTAATTAATAGATTCGGGTTAATTGTAACACTAAAATCGCCACACAGACGGATTTATTATCCCGCTTGAGCATGGGCACTATGGGTGTCGCCCACTGGGATGCTTTAACTTTTTCTAAAACACCGGTTTGAACGAGTGTTTGCAATTCTTCCTCCACTAAAGGTAGCAATTTAAACGGCACTGTACGTGCTTTCAAAAACACTGGACGTACATCTTCCTTTAACAATAATCTAGCCTGACACCCTTTTATCTTAGTAGAATTTGGATCTAATTTGTTTCTGTATTGTTGTAATAATCGTTCAATTTTATTGGGTATTTCATTATGTAAGGGATGTACCTGATTTATTGACTCCGTTAGTCTTATTGGTAATTGTTGGATCCATTTACGCCCTAACAACGGTTCACGCTCTATATTTGTCACGTACAGGTTTAGTTTAGCGGATTTATCATGCAAAGAAACAGTTACCGGAATGACTCCCACAATTTGAACGGGCATTTTGCAATATGTAACCAACTGTAAGGATGTGAGTAAAGGTTGTCGATTCGGAAAATGTACTTGCAGTGTCCTTGAACTCACAATTGTAACCGCAGCTCCGCTATCTACCTCGAACTGTAAAGGCCGCTGCTCCACGATAAGCGTTTCGTAAAACTTATCTCGGAATTCAGTGTGTTCCACTAGCAGTACTTCCTCCACCTGATTTGTAGAGGCCTTCTTTGCGCCCATGCATACCTTTTGTAAATGACCCGGCGTACCGGAATTGTTACGTTTGATATTCCTATTCAGTGTATATTTAGGCGCAAGATGTTTACCTCCGCATCTGTAACAAAATACATTAGTTAACGATTTTCCTTGACTTTTATTTGTATTTGATGAAAACGCGTTGTTTCCTGCTGTCGGGGTCTTCGTTCTTCGATTGGATTGTTCTTTCTTTTTCGTCTTTTTACTTGACTTGATACCCATATAATTAACCACTGCTGTCGATCCTACTTGCAGTTGCTGTGCATCCTTCTCCGACAGTTCCAAAGCTGTAGCTACCTGGACCGCCTTGTCAAATGTAAGGTCCCTTGTCTCCAGTAATCAAGATTGGGCTCGGCGGCTAGCTAATCCAAAGATCAGCTGATTCCGAAGAGCTGTTTTCAAATAACTCCCAAAGTTGCAATGGACACTCAATTTCTGCAATGCAGCCACAAAATCTTTTACGCTCTTCTCCTACTGTTGCTTGCGTTGGTAAAACTGGAAATTTTCCGTAATTTCCAATGGTTCCGGGAAGTAAAATTCTGCCAGACTATTCGTCAGCGTCTCAAACGTCGCGGTGTAAGGATCCGCCGGTGCTAATTTATTGCATATCATATCGAAAGCGGTTGATCCGATAAAATGCAGCAAATACATTGCTTTATGGTCTTCCGGTATTTTGAAAATTTTTGTGGCGGCCACGAACCTTTGTAATCATCTTTTCCAATCTGTAGTAGACGGATCGAACGTGTCGATATTGAAACTTCCATGTAATACTACGTTCACCATGGTAGTTGAGAGATTTTCCAACCCTCTTTATGTAATGGCTGCCTTATGTGTGTCTCTTCGAAATTTGACGGAAGATAATCACAACCGTTGTGTCTCTAGATTTTCTGAGACTACTTTTCTTTTTGGGATCGTCCGCACTTAAAACGAGACGTATCCCATCCTCGTTGCCAATTCTTTGTTATGTATTGAATAAAAGAACACACGTACTTTTAGTGAATAATATAAGTATATATTCGTCCGTAGGTTTTACAATCACGTTCTCTCTGACATCAAGCTAGCGTTCCGTGACGCTTTCGGTCCACAAACACCAATCTGACTTAGATGCTACATCGCAGGTTTCCAGTGTTCTCCCCTAGACGGGTCCCTAGCTTCTAAAACCCTGGAATGGCGCGCAATTTGAACTTCCTATACTAACTATATAACAGTATCTAAATGATACATGTCCAAAATTAACGTGTCCAATGTTACGTGTCCAATATTATCGTGTCCAATATAATGTGTCCATTTGCAATGTGTCCAATTGCAACGTGTCTAATTGTAACGTGTCCAAATGAAACTCTCCCCCTATTCCTAGCTTGTCCATACTGTCACCTTGCCCTGTTTTTTCCCCTAACTCACCCTCTCCCTTTGGCCCTTTAACTCCACTCTTTCTCATTCTGACTCACTTTCTTTCACACCTGCACACACGATCTCCCCAACTACCCCCTTATATCCTTTCTTATCACTCCAAGCAACATTTAACTCGCCCGTCCGCGTGTCTCTATCTCTGCACCGGAAACGGAAGCCCTGTAAAGCTTATATTTTCCGAGATATTCAGGTGTCCCGACCTTTTTGGGACAGTCTGTATAGTAATGTAATCTTCTTACGGACTCTCCCAAATTCAACAACAAAAAACTCCAAAACTAGGGTGAATGAGAGTCAGCGTGGTAATTAATACGCAATCTTAATTCTTCAATCCAAAAATAGATTCTTTATTCCAAAAATAGTATGTTTCAAACAAAATAAGATAAATAAAAGGCATAAAATCACGAACGCAAGATGTTAGTAGCGAATAAATATATATTTAATGAGTGTTACAATACATAGACGTTTCGATCTTAAATCAGATCATCCTCAGTAATAAAAAAAATAAATCCAAGTGAGAGTTATAGATAAATATCAAATTCCGCAAACATTAAACAAAAAGGAAATAAAAACTAGTCAACGCAAATTACAATGTTCTTGATGTAAAGAATTTTTTAAAAATTGCATCTCCAAGAGTTCAAAAGCGCAAATTCGCAGCAAATCAAAAATGTAGTCAAATAAGTGAAAAGTATATCAGCAAGTCGTAATGAGTATCCGCGGTGTAATTTATTGCGCACAAAATTTCCCAATTCTATTGTAAGTATAAATAAGAAGTTAAATTAACAGAAGAAAAAACACAAATTAAATTATAAAGTGTAAAATAAAATAAAATACCTGTGTTAACAATAGGTTGCGAAGCAGATACAGAAAGTGGAAAAATTGATGTGTATAAGTTAACAGTCAAGAACAAAATAATCAAGTCAGACCATAGCAGACCGCACTTATACCGAATTCAGTGTCGCTAGTGGAAAATTCTAGATCAAGTTTTAAACGATGTGTTTAATAAGTCCGGATCTACAATAGGTGTTTTATGCCTTATGCCGTAAGAAACTGACCAATTACAGTCGAATCCGAGAAGAATAAGCGACTGTGATTCGCCCATTTCTTATGGCTTAAGGCCTAAAACCCTATTGTAGATCCGGGGTAACGGTAAATAAATTTCTGGAAACTTCTCTGTATCATTCTGTTTATTAATACCGTTAATTTGTTTTTTAATAAATATCATTTCAGAAGTCAGTCTCTTGTGGAAAAATGGTTCAAT
>NW_017299828.1:3234-3589 GCF_001594075.2 Trachymyrmex cornetzi | reverse complement strand
CAATTCTTTGCATGTTTTCCGCATCGTATAGTATTACAATCATCTAGATTACGCAGCGATTCTACATCTTCGTAATGCGCGTCCAGAGTTTCAACGATGATATCATCAGAGTCGAGCATATCAGCTAGCCATCCTCGTTTTTCGTGTCCCTTGACATATACGACATCCTATTCTAATACAGCTTCCGTAATTAAACGTCTCACCATGCTGTAAGGGACCATCCCATTATCCCACCGCAATCCATGGTGATAAGTATTCAACCAGGAAGCGCAAGATTTGTCGAATCTCGTCAGAAAATGCCATGGCATAGGATGTGAAAAAATATAGTGTGTGAGAATGGTTCCCCCTCTCAGCA
>NW_017299828.1:2703-2979 GCF_001594075.2 Trachymyrmex cornetzi | reverse complement strand
TACGTCCACAGTGGCGCTCTTGACGGATTCGTTTTGTCGCGAGCAATCAATAACTGCAAAAGGTCCTTTCTCGATAAAAGATAGTACGTTGAGCAGCGTCTCGAAGCTATCGATTCCATAATATGCTTTACGAAAACGTGCGTACATGTCAAACAGGACAGCGTACCTCTTTTTGCTAAAATCCAGATTTAAATCACCATACGGATAAAAATCTGAATTTAGATATACTTTTACATTACTCAAATTACAATCGTCGAACACGCTGACATCTTGTGA
>NW_017299828.1:0-405 GCF_001594075.2 Trachymyrmex cornetzi | reverse complement strand
TCGCTTCTCCCATCGCGTCCCCGGACCGCAAAACTGATATCCGGGAATATGTAGTTCGAAGGGAAGCGTGTTTATCACACGATTTAATAAGCCTCTCGACGGCATTCGCTACAATTCTTTATCAAAGGCGCCGGGCCGTCGATATGCGTTTGATGAGTCGGCAAATTGTAATGCTTCAGGCATCGACGGTATCGCTATACTTCCGAATCTGCTCGTATATGCTCGGGTAATCTGTCTCACAACAGATCTATACAATATTCAAACTGTCGCAGCAGTACAATTTTCGGTATGTATTCCAGCTCTTTCGAAGTTAAACTATGCAGATCGTCTGACACGACGAGAAACATTTTGATTACTGAGCGATTTCGCTCTACGCAGCTCTATAAATAGGCCCGCTCGCGATAT
>NW_017299827.1:112717-124409 GCF_001594075.2 Trachymyrmex cornetzi | reverse complement strand
CAATTTAGTTTTTTTCTAAATTTATAATTAGGAAATTTTAGAATTTAAAAGAAATTTTTCTTTTGATCCTCTTCAAATGCATCCTTCTTCTTGAGGCAAACGATTTTGTAGACAAACACTTAAAATACATTAAAAAATATTCTTTCAGATTGAGAAATATATAAGTATTTAACAATAAATAGAAGCACATCCTCTGTATAATACCTTTTGTTGCAGCAAAACGATTGACATCGTCAGGACAAAGATGGAACAGTCGTTTGTTCGATCTTCTGCGCTTAGACCAATAGAATGATGTTAGAAAGACTACTATAGAAATGCGAATAGAATAGAATAGAATAGAATAGAATAGAGCGAAACTTCTATTCGCAAGACTTCCCGAACGACTTTAATATAAACTACTCGATAGATCGTACTATTCAACTCTTATACCAGATTAATCAAAAGACTTCATATATCGACATCGATATGTGTTCTATGCATCGAGCTTGTTATGTTCAACATCGTAAATCATAGTCCTTGCCGATAGATAAGTATGCTCGTTATACGGTAACACATATCGCAAAACTATTCATAAATCATGTGCCAACACGTGCGATAATATTGGCAAATGATCTCGGTCTTCCACCTTTTCCTCAATCGTGCCAAGTACAAACAGGCGTGCTCGTTCAAAGAATGGCATTATGCGTCGCCATATGTACGTTTACCTTGAAAATGTCAGAATATATGGTATGCCAATGAATGTAATCTTGTGCTCCGATATTCCTTTTTTAAAATTAAATCTTGGATCCATGGAACTCAAACTTAAAAAAATTCGCGTTGATAAATTTTTCTATATTGAAAAAAATTCATGAAATTTGAATAAATAGTTTAGATAGTATCAATCGGACCATTTACTTACAGTAAATAAATATTTGTTCAATTCAAAAAATTACACTTAGGTATTATTTTTTTTAATCGAATAATTATTTTCTGTAAGCGAATGATTCCATTGGTACTATCTAGACAAATATTTATTCAAATTTTATAAATTCTTTTTTCAGTGTAGCATAAGCAGAAATTATTTTTTCTTCTTAAAATGTAAACGTTCAAAAATAAATATTAAAACCAATTTGCATATAATAAAATTAATTGATAAATTCTGATATCTACAGCTGAATAATGTTTAACTTGATAAGTGCCCTTGCGCTTAAACTCTGCGCTTATTTCTGTTTAAACTTATTCACAGTGAGCTGAAATAAGCTCATGCGCTTACGTTAAATGTCGGACTGTAACACAAATCTCGCGTACTTTGCAACTAGATTGATATCATCTGAGTATATCAGATTTGTGTACATATTTGCATGGAAGATTTGTGTTATAATGATTGGGACGTATTCTTAACTCAACTTAGCGAGAGAAGAAAACTATGTCGTAATTCTCTCAAAAGAACAACTGATTACGTTGTCGCCACTAATGCTCAGGTATACATACGCGCAGGTGTACACACGCATGTGATGAGAACCATCTAATCCGAACAGCAAGGTCCTTTAAGTCTTCTTCTTACCAAGAAATGAGCAGACTCCCCACGGGAGTCGTCTCAACCCAGGAGTACAATCCGTATCAAAAATATCCAACGTTCTAGTGTCTTAAGACTACTATAGACTTCCCAGATTTCGAGAAAAATTTTTGCGATGTAGTTTGCATTTTTATGCGCATTAGAATGCTCAAAGGCCAATTATTATGTCACATTTCTTTCTGTTGTCATAATGCTATGTCAATAGTTATTGATATTTTTTTTTTTAGGCATCAGATAGACATATTCGCTGTGAAACAGATTTTGCACAGTCTCTGCTATAAATTTTATTGGTAGAATACTAGCAAAAATATAACAGAATATGTTAGCAGAATGTGACGGTGGATGGAATGTAGAAAATGGGAGCAAAAGTCAGTTATTTCATAGCTATATTTAAATAATATATTCAATTTAAATATGTAGTTATGAAATGATAGACTTCAACTCGATTGAAAGGAACAGATAATGTGTAATAAAGCAAATGTCTCATATTGAGAATTATACAGATTTTTAAAAATAATTACGTAATGTGCATATAATAATATTTATTTATTTGGCTATAATATGAATATATTATTTGGCTATAGTATGAATTTTTGAACAAATGAAAAGTAAATAAAAAATAAAATATTTTTTCTTATATTTAGTTTTACATTTTTTAGCATACACAGTATATGTATATCTATTTGAAAAATGTTTTAGTGAAGTTAAAAAATAAAAATAATAGGTTATAAACATTCTGCTTGGAATTGTTTGTACTGGTTTCTTTATGCAGTATACATTTATTCATTTGGTTTTACATTACCGCCGATAAGAAATCACCGTACACTGCAATGACGCGGCGGAAAGCGGCGAGATTAGCGATGGCGCTATTGGATCTGAGAATAAGAATGTAAAATGAGCTTTATTTTGCCCTCCCATGGAGATCCAGTACATAAGGTAAAATAAGTAAGCTGAGCAGTGTCGATAAGTGTCGTTGTAACTTTCCATTATCATAAATTCGTAGTAACTCCTTGTCCTTAATTTCCCGTAATATTCAACATCGGTTCGTTGCCTTCGTTTTTCTTACTCTTGTACATACGTCTTGCTAATAACGCACACGTGATTCATGTTCGTACACGTCATAATATGTAACGTTTAATAACGTAGCGAACTGCCTCGGTGCAAGAGATCGAATATCGCCCACGTGACGAAGAGCTAGGAAGAACGTTTTTGTCATCGTATTTAAAATGATAATTTTTATGACCAAGCGGGTACTTGGTCATGAGAAGATAAGGCGTATTTTTCATATAATTGTTTTACTGCTGATAAGATTATTTTTATTGCAATAAATTCTTAAAATTCTTTACAATTTTTGCAATTTTGCGATAAAAGTGTTTATGTTAGAACTATTCTTTTTGATCGTCAAGAATGCAGATTTCAATCGAACTCCGATTAATTCACTCGATGATTAACATAAAGCAATATATGTACTATTTCAATAGGAATAGAACAGTTAATTTTTTTGTTATTATAGGAAAAGAAGGATTAAATTAGAGTCAACGAATAATATAATTAGAAATTTTGTTTCATAAACAATTTTATTAGATGAATTAATAGCTGATTAAGTTAATTCGAATTTGACTGAAGTTGCCCTATAAATTGCAATTTCGAGCAATTCCATTTCCAAGCAATTAAGATATATGTATAAGGAGTGTTGTCATAGACGAGATGTGTTGTGTTTGTTCATTTATAGAATTATTTTTAAATCTTAACTTTAATAAATGACAATATTGAAAGATGTTTTCTTTATTATATTAGCGATCTTATTGTTCCTTTACAAGACAGAAAAATTATTATCACTTAACTTACAGATTCTGTATAAATATCACCTGATAGACACATACACATGCATAATCACATTTCACAGATTTTGCAATCACGTGCAAAAATTGCCGCGTCACATGATTATCATTGCTTACATAATAAAGAAAATTACAGTCACTATACCGTATGAAGTATTTTAAATATGTTTGTTTTGTTATTTTTACATCTTTTATATCTTTTCATTTGTTAATATTCTCTCATTTCTTGGTCTGTGTATTTTCTTTAATTATTTTTTTATAAATAACACCAAAAAAAGATGCAATAATATTAAATAATTCGAAATACGATAAAGTATCATATGATACTTTATTCTCTAATACAAAATCAATTCGACAGTATTTAATGTTAATATTCATATACATGTAGATTACTTTTACTTTGATATTTATGCCGCATGCATTTACTTCAATGCAAATTGACTGCTTTAGTCGCCAAAAAAGCATGCCGGTTGTCTGACATGACGAATTCTAACTATAATGGAGATGAAAATAATTACAGCAGCAAAGTTATTAAATAATTATTATTAAAAGTTATTTTTTAACTATTTTTTAATATATCTTTATTAAATTGTATTCTTTTTATTAATTTAATAATTGTATACATTTATATGTATGAAATAATTCACTTCTGAGTTGAATTGAATTCTTTCACATAAATTCCACGAGACTTCCCATCCTCTTTGCTATTTCGCGCGACCGCGCCAGAATTAATGTCACATGGCACTTGTAGTTTGTTCGCAACGTTCGCAATCTGGTTTTTAGACGCTGCGGCTACGAAACGTCTCCACAGTCCTCTACAGAGCTACAAGACGACGGCGACCGACTGTGTATTTCGAATGGAAATTTCCAATGGAAGTTGGCATGCCGCGCACACGGCGCGACCGTACAGTCAACCATAAAAGCGAATGCTTTCCCATTCCCCTCGTCTATTTAAAACATGCATGACGCTTTCTCTATTGAGTTCACGATTGAGTTACGTCTATACCAAAAATTTCCAGATATGTTTTTACTATTGTTTTTTTTTCTTACGTTTTTCAACTGCAGTACTAACTAACTTGGTATGTACCGTTACCAACTCAAGGATAATGGAAACGATTTAATCATCTCATCGTAAAATTTTGTACGAAAAAATGACATATTTGAATTCGTCATATTAAAAAGTTTCAAATATCTACTCCTTTTTAACAATATTAGTAATACGTCCTCCAGAATGTAATTTTTAATTATCATATCCTTACTTTAAGAATAATCGTGGATAAAAAGATAAACTTTTAAATTATAATATATATGTCTCAAAATGCATAATTATGTAGTAAGTTTATACTATAAGTTTATAAATAATTGGAATATTCATCATGACATTGTTGTAAATTATTCCTAGTGATATATATACTTTCCTATAATTTATTGAAGTATTTATAAATAATGAATGAAATGGCGTTATCGGTTTTTTATATAGACTTGAATACCTATACAATATATGTATATATATCGCATTACAACATTGCTATTTATAAGCATGAAAGTAATATTATTATCAACTGATCAAGTAATTTTTAATTTGACAAAAAATACATTTTTGAAAAAATGTAATATTTTTCTTTATTCAAGAATTAATAACAGTCTATTTTTGCGAAATTAAGATTTAACATCAATTATATATTTTCCGAGATATTTTTGATAAATGTATATTTTACCGATAATAGATTACATGCGAACTTCGTCACGAGATACCAAATAATAAAAGTAGACATAGAGGACAGCACTAAAAATAATCGTTTTTCAACAGTTCCTTTAATCGGAATTTAAATGCTTCATTAAATGAAGATTAAATGAAAATAAATGCCTTCTTTCTTATACAATACACTAAACAAATATTGCGTAAAGAAAGAAAAGTGAGAAGAAAATTCCTTTAAAAATGAACAGAGAAGACGACCGATTCTTTTTCCTTTACTCCACGTGATTATTTGCATGATCAGACTGGTAACTTCATATAAAACAGCCTTTACAGTGCACCAATGTGGACTAATGTGGAGTATCTATATAATGTAAGCTGTTTATAGCCGTGTGTGTGTGAGGCGAATAAGACGAATTCTCTCACTGTCTTTCAGTGGAGTACGCGAACATGACAGTGCCGTCGCGTGACAAAAACTTCGCTGGTAGTATGTCCCGACTGCTTGGACCGTGTTGAATTATTCTCGGGAATATATTATTCTTGGCGAGTTCCACCATTGAGATTCGCGTGAAGAAGTGCGGCGTGTCTCTTATGAGCGACGTAACGAACGCATACGACGCGAATCATGGCGAAGGATGAAGGGGACGATGTGCTGCCGGACAAGGACGCGGCGAAGGGATTTTATGCCAAGTACGAGCCCAAAGAGATTCTAGGAAGGTGGGTCACTCCACGTTTCACCCGGATAACACGTTTCTTAATACTATTATTATTGTTGAGACTCGCTCCTATATTAACAATTAATACTGTACTCCTATTCATATTTTATATATTTTTACGTTGCTCCAGCGATCGTGGTAAATACTTGGTAGAGTAAATACGACGGATCACCCTCCAAGTTGACGATAACATTACATAATTAAAATAAATTTCGACACAGTTTCGACAAGTTTTGGCACAGATCGCAAATATTGACATTCGTTACCAATGTTGATTTCAATAGATTGGGATTAATTTTCGTGAATGTGTATTTCAGAGGAATATCTTCCACTGTGAGACGATGCATAGAGAAAGAAACAGGAATGGAGTATGCGGCTAAAATTATAGACATCAGCAATGAGACTAATGAGGATATGCATACCATGAAGGATGCTACGCTACAAGAAGTGCAAATACTTCGTAGAGTAGCTGGACATCCATATATCAGTAAGTTTCCTATTTTACTCTTTTTTAGAAATGGCAACAATCGTAAGAGAGACTTATAGATTTATTTTAAAATAAATAATTGTATATATAGAATGATTATATTATTATTTCTTTCCTTTTTTATTTTCAGTTGAATTGCATGATGTTTTTGAATCTAGTACATTTATATTCTTAATTTTTGAATTGTGCAAGAATGGAGAGCTATTTGATTATCTCACGTCAGTGGTGACACTTTCTGAAAAGAAAACGCGTTATATCATGAGACAAGTATTCGAAGGAATCCAGCATGTACATAATCAAGGAATAGTACACAGAGATTTAAAACCTGAGAATATATTACTTGATGATAATTTGAACGTAAAGATAACTGACTTTGGATTTGCCAAAATATTGAAACATGGAGACAAATTAGAAGGTCTGTGTCATTTTTTTATACATACTCCAAGTCTAGAGAATTAAATGTTTGATGTATTTTACAGACCTTTGTGGTACACCTGGCTACTTGGCACCAGAAGTATTAAAGTGTAATATGTTTGAGAATACAGATGGTTACGGATATGAAGTCGATATGTAAGATTTCTTCAGAGTTAAAAAAATACATGCCTATATACATATATAAACGATACACAGGCTTTGTCATGAACATCATCAACACATACTAGTATATGATTAAAAGATATAATTCCACGTGCGCATGTATACATGCATGAATTGATTTTTAACTCTCCGAGTGAAGACGTTAGGGTCCAAAACAAAATTGTTTCGAAATGTTTCTGCTCGTAATTGTAAAACCGGGAAACCAGAAAGTCGATTGTGTATTCTGAAAAACGAAGTAAAAGACATTTTTAGATTTCTATTGTGTTTTCTAGGGAAAACGGAATAATTACGCTCAGAATCTATTTCGATTTGTTCCACGATCAAGTACCAAAATACACAAGCGACCTCCTATCTATCTAGGTTTTTATTTCTTTCTAAATTTCTAAAAGAAAGTATATAGTATAATAGAAGGGACTCGAGAGGTCTCACTGGTCCCAGAATCATTTCGAAAGATCAATATATCGTTGAACGTCGAGTAGATAAAATATCGGACGCGTCAGAGCCACGTATGATCTTTTTCCATAAGAAACAATATTAATTATTTATAAGAAAAATTTTGACAAATCTTTCCTTTTCATTGTCTCCTTTTTCCATTTTTATTCCATATAGCTGTTTAATTTTTTTTTCAAATTTTTCGACCTTAGGGTAAATAGCGTTGGACATGATAGAAACTGCTAAAAAGATATCGAAAAACGTATTCACTCGTAGGGTTAAATATATTAGTTAGTTTCTTGCGAAATATAAGATTCCATTATATTTTCCATTTTTGTTCATGATGTAATAGATGGGCTTGTGGCGTGATTATGTTTACACTATTAGTTGGCTGTCCTCCATTTTGGCATCGGAAACAAATGGTTATGCTTAGGAATATAATGGAGGGAAAATATTCATTCACTTCTCCCGAATGGGCTGACATAACAGGTGAAAATCGTGATTGATAAAAATTATATTTTAAAGAAATGATAAATTAAAAAAAAAACAAAATATCAATTATGTTTTATAATATGTTCTAGAAGCTCCAAAAGATTTAATAAGGAAGTTGCTAATTGTTGATCCCAAGAGAAGAATTTCTATAAAGGATGCGTTAGAACATTCATTCTTTCACACCGTCGTAAGTACTTAATAATGCTAAACTAAAAAATAAAGAAAATATTATTTATAACTTCCAATTTAAAATGAAAAAAAATACAAAAGACCTATCTAAATAACTAATACATACTTTATGCACTATATTCGACTGCAAAATTATGATATTTTGCCAATTAATTAGTTCCGCTTTATTTGTTTCTGCCCACTTCAATTCACACATTTCAAAATATATTTACACTCATTTAGATACAAGGTATCCCAGGAAGAACGTTTCTGTTTTCCTAGAACATCCTGTGCATTACAAATATTTTTATATCTAATTGTAAAAATTATAACACGCACAGCAAGAAGCAAAAAATGCACATGCATAAGATTTAATATTGTCGTATAATAGCAAAAATATGAGGTTTATGAATAATTATACGTTGCACACAAAATTATTAATTTTCTTTCGGCTTTATTATTTATTGTTTTTTATTGTTTTTATTTTTGATTAATAAAATATCTTGGAATAGATAAAAATTTTAATAGATTTTAAAGATATAATTGTAAAGTATAAGTTATTGACTTTACAGCTATGGGATCAAGACATCGCTCCTCTAAAACGTTCTCTGTCATCTAACTCGCGACGTCTGAGTAGGATATCTCAATTAGCTTTGGTAATTAATTTACTTTTCTTTTTATTTTGTCTGGTAGCAACGTTTATTGACTACTATTATCATTGTAAAATTTACTTTGATTATTTTTATCATTTTTATGTAATAAAAAATTAACATTTATTTTATTTTAGTTGGCATTTTTTGATTATGTTAAAATTATAAATAAGATTGGCAGCAGCATTATAATAATGTTTGAAAATCAATTGCCAGTGGCAAACTAAGCTACTTATATGTATATCTAATTAATTAAGCTTGTGCGTGTGCTTGTATTCACATGTAGACATATACATTGAATATACTTATTGCATTCTCATACAAGAATTTATTAATACTTAACATTGAATAAAAACACATGTATTTGCATATATGAATATGTGTATTTTGATATTAACATTTTTTCTCTAATTGCTGAACGTTCTATTCAATTACGTTGTATTTAACAAAAAAAACTTTATTTTTCATATATTTAGTAAATAATAATGATAATATTCATTTCTGTACTTTTCTTGTACTTATATATCAGAATAGAAATATTAATTTAGACAGCTTGTAATCGTTTGCTGAATAGCTGGTGCATTTTTATCAAGTATTTCTTTATTTGTTGTACAGGAGTTGAAGGCGAAATCATTCAATGCAAGGAAGAGATTTCAATTGGCAATTATTTGTGTGAGAGCTGTTATTCGTATTAAACGGCTTCATATCACGCCTGAACCGCTTTCGACACACGTAGCTTGTACCGACCCATAAAGAATAAAAATTCTGCGAAAGGTAAATTTTTCCATGATAAAAGTCCATATTACGACAAATTAATTAAATGAGCATAATAAATAATAATTATAAAAAAAATATTGATATAGAGTATTGGGATCGATAGAATTTCAGTTTTTGTGATTTTCATATAAAAAATTCCAAACCTCCTGATATTATAAGATTGAATAGATATAATTATGAAATTAATCAAGTATGAACAATATGTGTTTGCTAAGAATATTTTTGACAATTGTTTTCAGGTGATTGATGGCTGCGCGTTTCGTGTCTATGGACACTGGGTAAAGAAGGGAGAGGGCCAGAATCGTGCGGCACTTTTTGAAAATACACCAAAGACAGAATTGAAGCATCTGTATGTTAGTAATTTAAGTAGATAACTATTATTGTTTTAGTTAAATTTACTGATACCGGAATCTCGATGGTCCTAACGAAATATATCTCATAAAGACAGATGTAATTGTCTTAGTTTTGCAGAATGTAAAATATTTACGATAGAAATTTTTTTCTGAAATTGAAGTATAGTGGCTAAATAGTACTTGGGGACTAAGCAGACTTTTACTTTTAAAATTTGTTTCTGTATAAAGTCGTCTGCCATAATTAATTTTAATATAATCAATTGTTATATCGATTGAAAGTAGAATAGTAAAAAAATTATGTAAACTATTTAAATCTCTAAACTCAGAGAATGTAGAATATTTTCTGATAACATTTTTAAATTGCACGTTTTACACTATAACAATATACATACGTTAATATACCACATATGAAAATGTGAGAGTAATTATTTTGTGAAAAATTATTTAAAAATCTTTGTTATCCATTCAAAGCAAAACAATATACATATGTGATTAAAAAGATGTATTTCTATAAATAGCTGTAATACTTTGTGACATACTTATTATATAATACAGAATGAATATGTATAATATTAACATGTTTTATTTTTGCAGAATGTAAAAATATTCCATATTAATACTATATTTATAAAGATACGTTTTCAAACTTTCATTTCTAGAGTAAATTCTATTAGAAAATATGATACTTCATGTAAGATCTAGTCACAATTTTTGTACAAATAAACATGTCTTAAAGATACATTGTAAAAGTTAATATATTTCTGTAAGAAATTAGTGACACGAGTCAAACAAAATTTGGTAGAGCAAGGAGATATGGAGCACTTAAGTATTTAATAGTAGGAGTATTTAATTTCATGTTACAACAAATCAATTTAATTTAGTTATCTTCCGATTTATTTTACAAATATGTGTACTTCAAGCATTATAATCATGTCACTTTTATATCATGCATATCCCTTGTAAAGGTCTATTCTTCGTAACTTAGGTGTATTATAGGTCTTTTTCCATATTCCAAGACTAAACTTTTTTCTCTCACTGTTCATCTTTTGTTTTTTCTCTCCAATGTGAAAAGAAAGAGAAGAAAGATGAAAAGGTTTGAGAAAAGAACAGATCTTACCCAGACAGTACAGAATATTTATGATAAATATTTATTAATATTCATTTTGAAATGTTATATAGATATTTCATACATATTTTATATAAAGCTTTATTCGAAATATCATTAAAATATAGACTAAATATTTCTAATAAGTATTTTTTATTTGGATTATAATGTTATATTTTACATATTTGTGCGCTTTTTCGAATGGTCGATCCTTTTCAAATCTAGTAGTTTCAAGGACTGTAGGTTACCAGTTAAAAGTGGCCATTCGCAAAAAAAGAAACCGAGGAGAAGGATTTACGTGATAATGTCTGTAGCAGCTGTAGCCGCTAGCAGCCTGTAGCAGTAAGCAGCCGCGGTCACCTCGCAGCGGTCACAGTCTCTTCGCGACCACTCACGACCTCGTGGGCGCATGGCGCGCGCGCACTGGCGAAAGTAAACAATAGAGCGTAGCTCCGGCAGACCACGGCACGGCACGGCACGGCAGACGTGAGACGGGTAAAAGTGGCAACAGCGCGCGCATTCGCGCTCGCGCGCGGCGTCGATCCATGTGACAGAGAAGGAACGTAACAAAAGGTGGCGGAGGGTGACGCCGCTGCCGCCGCGATCGGTCGGAGCGCGAGTGTTTGCCCGGGCGAGCCGGGTGTCGGGTGTGCTCCGCGTGTCGTTCTTTCGCGTTTCGCGTACGTGCCTGAATGCTCGTATGCCTCCGTCGTCGCGCAACGTGCAGGACAGGAGGTACCATCCGCACAGCGTGGCACGTCGTGTCGCGTTCACGGCGAAATAAACGCGCGACGTTAAAGAATTGATAAACGGAGTGCGTGGG
>NW_017299827.1:110246-111981 GCF_001594075.2 Trachymyrmex cornetzi | reverse complement strand
GGAAGAGAGAGCGAATGAGTGAGCGAGAGAGTGACAGAGCGCGAGCGCGGGTGAGTCTCGGCGAACTATTATCTCCGTTACTAGCGCCTATTTAATTAACATGTGTATAGAGATGGTTGCGTGGCGTGTTTTCCGTGCCATAATAGAACTAGCCAATGGCGTGACGTCCAGCCGGCGACGTCATAGGCTGCGAGCGTCGCGATTGGTCGGAGTTGCGTGCACCGCCGACCGTTCTAACGTGCGTGTCGCTTTGTCAATTTTTGGACCTCGCCGCAGCACGCTCCTTCGAATTTTTGCGAGGACATGCGCTGTTTGAGCTCCGCACGATCTCGTTCGCCGCTACTGACAACGACGACGATGACGACGTCAACGACAGCACCTCCGCTGTCGCTGGCTAATCGTCCGCTCCGCTCCGCTCCGCTTCGCTCCGTTCCGCGCATCCGCTCCCTCCACTATTTTCACATGCCGACCCCGCGCGTCTCCCGCGGAGAATGCGAGCGCGAGCGCGCCGCGCGTCGCCGCCGTCCGCTTTCGCGACTTCGCCGAGGTAACCTGGCTTTCGGATGTACATTCTTTCACTCTCCTTACTCGATTTACATGTTTTGGGAATTATTGCTATCTATTCGGCACTTTAAACAATAAACTATCTCTTCGATATTTGCCACGGTACCGGTTATTGTTCGCGAGAGGCACATTTCCTTTTTCTCTTTTCCGTATTTTTTTATGCCAAGGATTACTTGATTTTTTTCTTGCGCCGACAATACGACGCGTGCATACTCGTGGCCGTTTTCGCGCACGCAAACGCCACGTAACGAGACGCCACTGCCGGTCTTCCCTTTCTTTTTTCACCACGCACGCACACGTTTGAGCAGTGGGGGTACAAGACAATCCGCGAGAGAGAGAGAGAGAGAGCGCGCTATGTTTGCACGATCCCACGAATTGTCGATTTCCGATGAGCCGCGATATCGAGCTCGTACACGTCATGCTGAAAATGTGCCTCGGTTGATCGGTCCAATTATAAAATAAAATTACGTACGAATTTAATTTTTGTGAAATAGAAGGACGGAATAACGTAACGTTTACGTCTAGTCGGGATGAGGCGAAGGAAACAGGTTTACGCCGAGGCTATGCTTATCTTTTATTGGAAATCGGTATACGATGCACTTGATAAGTGATTTTTCAAGTGTCTGATCTACGTCGTTTTCGCCCCCCTCCCCCCTTTTTTTATTAAGCAATCCGCTCGGTTCCAGCGAACTTGGGATACGTGCTGTCGTTCTGCGCTGCAGGAAAAAAGAGCCGCGACGCGCCTGCGTGGCGCGCGCTCCGTCTGATGCGCTGTTGCAAGAGCGACGTGAGTGGGTGGCCGGGGTGGGGGATGCAAAGGCTTCCCGCGCACGGTTGCGTTACGTCACGCGTGTACGTTACGTGACGTACGTCGTGGGCACACCGGTCGTGTCCGCGACGTCCACGGCACCCTCCTCTAGATAGATTCTCTAGTTAGCTCGTATAACCACTCTAAACTCAAAAACGAAATATTTAAATCGAGATTGCCTTTATTTTCCCTCTTGAATTGCGATAGAGATGCGCTACGTAACGGGTAATCTCTCTTTTTCTCTTACGTCCTCGCTCCGAAAAGTTATCACGTCCCCGACATGACTTAACAGTCATATTTAATAAGATGCGTATAATTAACGACTCGCTTTTTTCCGCACGCAGCTTGTCGTACGCGGCGGTC
>NW_017299827.1:78570-110224 GCF_001594075.2 Trachymyrmex cornetzi | reverse complement strand
CGTCGGCGTCGGTGCCTGTGGCTGCCGCGACGCCGGCGGTTCGATGCGCCGGAGTCATCAGAACGATCACACAGCGGGTGTTAACCAATACTCGGTGGAACAACCGCAGCATCGTCGTCATCATCATCATCAGCGCGTTCTCCTTCCCTCTACGTCCATAGGGCAGCAGCAAACCGGCCGCAGAATGAGTCTGGAAACGTTACTGCAAGCGGCCTACTATGTCGAACAGGAAGAGAAGAAGCGGGAGCGCCTGGCGAGCACCTCCTCCTCCTCCTCCTCCTGCGATCAGCACACATTTGCGCCTGCGCCGACCCACTCCAATCATACTTATGCCTCCAGCGAGCCACGTGGTGAGTACCACGCGCTGCTTGAGCTGCTTCTCCCGCGACCTTTTGCTTTGCGCTTTTATGCGTTCAGCGTTATTACCGTCACAGATGCAACGGCATTACGTTCAGTTACTATCGTTAAAGTGATTTTGTTTGTTTAGCTGCTTTACATTATTTATTGCCATGACGTACGAATGACACTTTTGTAAAAACATTTTCCAGACAGTCAGACTTTTTTCTTTTTCATCATTTCATTTCTTTCGCTATCTCATTTTAGATTGAAACATTACTGTAAACTGCACTTGCTGTATCGGCAAAGTTAAAAATTACAATTTTTTTTGTTATTCGAGTATCAATTCCGCTCTTAGAAATAAAAAGTATCTTATATCAATGCGTACGTACGTAGCTGTCAATGTGTAAATATCAAATCTGTGCGCGAACAGATGCGGTCTCTTTGAATTGCCTTATGTTTTGTTTTTGCAGACGTTGATAACAACGTATGCGTTTTTGCTGCGCCATTGCATTATCAAATGCGACAGTTGCTTACACATGTATTTTTATGTACCGTGACAGTAGTCTCGTGGCTGTAGTGAGTAATTTGATGATAACAATTACGTCCCCTTCTCGAGATGTAAAAATATCGATTGAGTCATTATGCGACGAGATTTAACGTGGTAAAATGAACGAATGTGCAAAATGCACATTTGTTGTGTCTGTAAGATATTATCTTTATCTTTCTCCGATGATAAGACGGAGAGGTTTTAAGAGTAACATAAACGAAATGCACTCGAGTAATGTTGTCCGATTAAAGTTATGTTTGCTCTAAGCATATACGAAGCGTACCCTTTATCAAATCTGTGAATAAGAGTCACAATGTGGAAGATAACGTTCTGCCCTTGCTTCTCTTTGATTAGATTAGATATAGAGAAATCGACGATATCGATACAAGGAATTGTATAATTACGAAATTGCAATTTCTTTCGATAGACATATATCTATATAATAATCTTTTTTTCAATGATGAAATTTTGACTTTCCAGAGTTACAACGGATACATAAATATGAGTCATCTTTTTGAAACGATAAACTTTTCGCGATACAAACAATTTTCGGTGAAAGATATTTTTACTCCAAATTCAGTTACAATATACATGGTTTTATTATGAGATATTTGTCAAGACATTGGCGTAGGCAGTCCTATTAAAGGAAATAATAGATACATCGCCTCTTTCTCTCTATGTCTCACACATATAAATCTGCTGTTTATAAAACAATAACCATGCGTTGACAATCACGTCTGTTTTGAGTGAGAAGCACTGGCACGCGCAGTTGCGTGCGATGACCACGCGTTCACCGGCTCCAAATTAGGTATGATTTACCTCGTGGCAGTGTTTCTCAACCATGACGAACATGGAGAGAAAGTAACGAAGACGAACCTAAGACGGCGGATGATGTGCTTTGAAACGAGAGCCGTCCTACCTTGGCCTTGCACTGGCTTCGTTTCTGAAGGCGTTCTCTATTTTTTATTTTATTGTCTCAAAATGAAGATGTAGTACACCATTTTTGTGCGATTCGTGCCTATCGGACACTTGTCGGTTGATCATACCACTCCTGTGCGTTCATGAACAAGGATTTAATCGAATCCTTGCAGTCCCTCCGGTTGCTATTGATTCTCTCTCCCAAGTCTCAAGTTGACACAAGCCGCTACTCCTTTGACAAGTCTCGTGAGAAAAGCTACATGTCAATGAAACACGATGGCAATTAAATCATCACTCTCAAGGCCTTCTTTCTCTTTATCGCAGAAATCGTTAACTTTGCGATAACTTGAAGATTTCTTGAAAAATAACAAAATAATTTAAAAACAAGAAAAATATTCTGTAATGATAATAGTATCGCAAGTACTATCATGCGTTTCGCCATTCCAACCGCATCACAAGACGTAATCGTTAGTAAGTTGAGCTTAATACGCGTCTCCCTCTCGAAAACACCGAGGACGGTGGAATTTTCCCTTTCTCATGCCGTAGTTAGACACGCGCGAAAGTCCATTGTGGATAAAGGTGGGTATTTTACAACAGGGGTTACGAGGGGAGACAAAGAAAACGAGATGTATGTGAGAGGGGAGAGCTTTAGGTTTGTTCGTTTGAGGGGAGGGGGTGGAAAAGGGAACAGCACGAAGAAGTGCAAAGGATTCGACTGACTCTTCGCCATGCGCTTCACATCTTTTTGCTTGTGGCGGAATCTACGTGCGCGCGTGTTCGAACCACTTGCATGCAGAGTGAGACAAAGTGGGAGAGGGGGGGGGGGGGGGGGGGGGGGGGGAGAGCGTGAGTGGAATTATGAGCGGCGAGAGAGGGAGAGATCTCGGAGGGTGGCGGAAGTCGGGCGACTCAGATAGAGGGGGAAGTGCTGGAGGTATCCGACGAGGTCGAATCGTCACGGGTATGTAGGGAGGGAAAGGTAAAGCAAGTAAAGCGGCGCAAAACTTGGGGTGGGAGAAGAGAGAACCGATGGTGACCGTAGAGGTGATGCGGCGCGATGCAATGATGGAGGGTAGTGGTAGTAATGGCAATGGTGGTGGCAAACCTGGATATCGCGCGTGTTCGGTCGCTACACGAGGAAAAGAAGAGAAGGGGGGGACGATCCGGTCACTGACTCTGAAACTACGATGCGGTGGCCACTCGCGCTTCATTCATGAGCGCGCCATCTACTCGTGCACGCAGCTGATGTGCGCTCTCTCTCTCTCTCTCTCCCTCTCCCCCCCTCTCTCTCTTTATCTATTTTTTTTATCTTTCAATAATTTTATATAGACGTACCGGGAGGAATTATTTGTTTATTAAAAGTGACAAATAAGGTATAATGAACGAATTTTACAAACTACATTTCTATTCTACGAATTGTAGGTATGTGTGCAATTTGATTAGTGAGATTTCTTTCTCCTTCGAGAAATGGAAAAATTTCAAATATCGCGCACGCAACTTTATTCGTAATGCGGATGGTTTAAACGCCGTAATTCGCTCTCTATCTTCACGCATCCGGTCTGTTATCCTGGTGCGCGTGCGTGATTATACCTGATGTAACAGGCAACGTGTGTTAAACGACCATTTAAGACCATCTATCGTACACGCGGCTGAAGGATGCAGTTCCACTTTATAACGTCGTAATGCGACTGTCTTCCCCCATATTTTACGCCGGACTATGCGAACACTATCTATGAGAGAGAAATTATATCATTTCCAGCCTTCCGTCATCCTCAGTTTGTTCCATTTATTTGTCTCTAATGAGAAACGTGCAAAGAAATCCTTCTACGGATTTCTCAAGTTTTTAATTCTTTTACGCTCACATAATTCCAAAAATAAAATATTATTTAAATTTCTTGGGATTCGTTTTTTTATCTAAACAGCGAAATTACCAATTCTATTATTTTACATGGGTGCACTTACGTATGTATGCGTTAAGCAATTTCAATTTTTATTTTTTAAAATTTATTATTTACAGTTTTGATTAACAAGAACTTGAAACTTTACAAATAATAATTATTATTTAGATTAGAACTAGATAAAGATTGAGACTAGAAACAGATTAGGATTAAATTGTGAATATAGATTTGGATGAATTTAGTCTATTTATACAGTTTTAGTTTCTGGTTAAAATTAAAAAAAATCCAAGCTTTTAATTTGTGAAAGCTAAAGATTAATTTATGTAATTATAGTATGGAAAAAATAGATTTATCTCGAAAGAGTAACAATAAGAATAATTACTACATTGCATCGCGGTGTAGAGTAGATGTTAATAAAATTAATCATATTTCTATACAACAAGTACAACCGGCGTAACTGCAACCGAAAACATTTAAAGTTAAAAAAAATTTTTTAAGAGTGGATTTTTTATATTTTTTCATATATATGTGTTATGTATTTTGAGAGAGTGAGTGAGAGAAGGAAAGTATAGAAGTGCAGTCAGCAACGACCGGTGAACACGCGGATAAATTGGCTGCTGAAATACGCATGCGCAAATCGTCCCCGGCTAAATCCCCACCTTACGTGACGGCCGCGTGGCGTCCTGATCAATCTGCAACGTTGCCGGTTCTTTTGCGGTTGTAGAGCTGCTCCGGCAAGTTTGAGTATCTCCCCACCTTTATGTTTGTTACACGCTTGTGCGATCCCTACCACTTGATTCCATCTCCCACCCGTCGCGTTGTCCGGACCTTTCTAGGGGGGTTCTTCTCACCTACCCCCCAGTCTAGCACGTGGAGACGCGCTTCTTTCAATTTTTCATGCCTTATCGACCTGTGGATTCACCAGTCGCCTTCATGACGTGAAATGCTCTCGCGAAAATCTGAGATAGATAGGGAAACGAGATACATGATACAAGTACGTACCCGAGAAGATGCGCCCTCTACACTTGTGCGTGTAATCGCATTAATGTTCTTATCATCGGAGAGGGGAAAAAATAACTTTTTACGCAGTAAACTTTGATTTAAAATTAACACCCGTCTCTTTATCTTGCTTTATTTCGGGAATTAATAGCAGATCTGTATGTTTATAGTTTTTATTTAATTTACGAGCAATGTACATCATACTCTTTATTTATAATTTTTATATTATTTTATATATTTATAAGATATAACATGTAACGAATGAACGATTTCTATGTTCTCAGGTGCCAAATGCAAAAGAGAACGCACAGAGTCGGATGATCTCTTCTGTGAAGAAAAGATGTTGATTATCGATGGTGAGTACAGCTCTCGCATTGTTATTATTAATCATTTAAAACTGCATCGTCAAATTAAAAGTGACAAAGGAAATTAATTGATATACTTTAGAACACACCGCATTGCGTAAAAAGTAACATAATGCGAAATGGAGCAAATTCATATGCATCAAATGTTTTTTGAAAAATAGTCGTAAGAAAGTATGACAGAAAGTTATGGAGGCACGTGCCTGTGTAGATAAATCCGACACTGTGTGTGTGTGTGTGTGTGTGTGTGGAGATCGCTGCAGTGTCCTAGATAGACGTGCGCGACGGGTTCGGAGTTATCTCGAGTGCCAACGTGTCACGTCGTCGCGGAACGAGTCCTTCGCACGATAAGGACAGAGTGATCGCGCCGAGCGGTGACTGGAGGCAATTCTCGCGAAGACGGGGATGTCACTGTCGTGCGGAAGAGATAGGAGGGGAGTTGCCGTCGCCGCTGCCACCGCCACCGCCGCTGTCTGGCACGAGAAGGGAGGCACGAGGACGTCATCCTCGGGCTGGAGGCGGCGGCACGCAAGTTTAGATTTCAGTCGGTGCCCGCGACTCACGCGGTACGAGTTTTACTCGATCGCCGCGATCGACTGGTCGCGATCGCCGGGAGTTCCGGGAACAGCTGACTGACACGTTCGTGAAGATATATACAGGCGTATCGCGATCGCGAGTTAGAACGATGATGTACGCGGCATGGGTCGCTAATTGCGATTCGTAGAGTCACGAGTGGCCGTAAAGTGCGAGATCGATGAGACCTAGAGTGTCTGTTCTTCGATATCAACGTGATTCTTCTTCCGTAAATTGCAAATCGCTTGTCGAATTCCGTTTCGTTTGTAACGCGTCATATAAGAATGTATGAATGACGCAACGATCGATATGGGCGCAATTTTCACTACGGAATTCGCGTTGAAAGATGTTCTTTCGAGATTCGTCCCTGAGGAATGAGGTGGACGAGCAACGATGCGACCCTCGAAATCGCTCGAGCGGACTCGCTATTCCGCGTTTCGAAAATTTGGATTTTTTCTAGCACGCCGATAACTTTGTTAGCCCTCGTTGTATCCTCCCTTCTCTGCTGCAGTCGTCATCGTAATCATAACCGTCACCGTTACCACCGCGGTACCGCGACGTCGGACCTCTCTCCACGTCGTGCATTTCACATTTCCGTGACAGTTTCTCCACGTGACCTTCTCGTCCACATCCTGGACGGACTCGCTCGGTACGGGACAACGATAGTATTGCCGGTTGTCGCGAAATCGAACGACAGCGACGACGACGACATCGATGACGACATCGATGTTCGCGATAGTGACGGAGAGGCGGATATAGCACCCGGTCGATCGATTTTCCCTGGAGAGAGAGAGTGAAAGCTTAAACGAAAAGCAGCTTAAACGGAAGTTTCGATCCACGCGACTTACAAGAAAGATGGGTGTTCTCCTGCTGCCAGATGGTATTACGTCGCCGATAATGCAATCGCGCGCGAGTCTAAACACCGTCGTCGACGTCGTCGCCGAGACGAATAACAATGTGAGCGGGCTGACGGATGCGAATAATCCACCGTCGACACGGATTGTCGGTATCATCGGCGTCGTCAACGGTGGTGAACCGCCGCGACACAGTAGCGATTGGACGCCACCCCCGCCCAAGAAAAAATGGATACGACACTACCTGCTTGGTGAGGTCCCTTTTACATGCGTCCTCAAACGTCCTAGTCAAATGACGCGCGCATCTCTCCCTTTCATCCCTTCACATTTCACTAATATTTTTATAAAATTTTAATTAATTTATGATCAGAGAATTTTCGAAACAAATCGAACGAATGTTAATTGTTTGAATTATTGCAACATGAAGATTTATTTAAATAGGTCAAACCGTTCGACTTTATTATACATGTAAAATGAAAATAATTCACACGGAAAAATAATTTATTAAATTCCTTATTTACATAAGTGGATCTGAAAATAATTTTGTTAGGTTATTAAAATAAGTAGGAGACTCAAATTGATATGATGTACAAAAAAGTTTTGACGTTCTAGCAACCCTCTTGAGCGTCCTACATAATTATTTTGATAGTCCAACTATTTTCAGATCTGAATCTGATCAAACTAAATTTTTAGATACTTCAACAAAACCGTTCTTTCCATATTACTTTCCGTTTGCAACAAGTACCATTTTTGCTAAATTTTTCTTAAAATATCGGAGCAGTCAAATCTTCAATTTAATTGAATTAATCTAACAGATGGATTATTAATTTTTTGCTGATGAGAACGCTGCAGGGAAGAAGCCACTGTGACCATCTACATCGGAGCGACAACTTCGTCTTTTGCGTTGAAAGTTTTCATAATGAAAGAATTAATAGACAATTTAACAAATCAATTATGAATTTTTCATTTAAATAAATAAATTTTTCTGAAATATCCGATTCTATCTAAAATATTTAACGTATACTATTAACCTCTATACTGTTTATTCTTTGTAACATTTTTCGTAACAGTCAGGAAAATAACTTTGAAATGCTGACTTTGTGATGCTGAGCATCTATCGTTTCAAGGATAAAACTTCCCACGAAATTAGATCTCGCATCGAAGATTTATTCTGTTGACTCTTTATTTTGAATCGTTTTACAAATAAGATTCAGTTAAATGGTGCTCCACTGAAATTTTATCTTTCGCTAGGCGACTGATTTCTGCCATGATTTCACTGTCTTCGTGCTCAATGTTATAGCTCTTCTCAGAATATTTAATAATGTATTTTATTGCTCCGAAAAATTTATCTACACGACACAAGTAAACTCTTTAATCGTGGTATATTGTCTGTTGCTTTTTTAAAAAGTGTTCCCACCTCGGAAAACTCGAAGCAAGCTGAATAAGATGCACTTACATTAAATTTTTTATCGTACACGATATTGCATTATATTTATCTGATAATCATTTATTTAAATCTTATATTTCCTTTTAAATTACTGAAAAATGTTATAAAATTTATATCTTCATTTACCTATTATGAATAGTGAACATTCATTTTCTCCGACATTTTCTTAAATCGTATTTCAACGAAATAATTTTGTGCTGTTATTCGATTGTGATAAAAAGTATAGCGTAAAAACCTTTACATGATGAAAATTTTTTTAAATATCACAGAAGTAAAAAAAATAAATGGAACAACTTGTTTGTAAATTTAAATTTTACATATAAAAACAACTCTTTTTTGAAAAATGACAGGTTAATTAGATGAACAATTGTTACTTTTTGTAATGGTGTTTGTTAAATTATACGAGCGTTTTTATCTCTTATACGCAATCCTTATAATTATCTTCGACATTCGCACTGGCGAAGTAAACAGCAAAGAGTATTGGCATGCATTTTCATACCGTTATAAATGAGATATTCCACATGAACTAGACGAAATCACGCATCGTTCGCGCGAATGGACGTGTGTCGACGATATATTTTCACGGATTGTGCGAATATCTCGGTCGAAGCTGGCAGTGAAACGTTCGTGCAGAAAATGTAGCAGAAAGTGTCTGCAACTATGTGGCAAGCTGTCTTCAATTTTATTAAGACGAGAAGATAGAAGAGTGACTTCTCGGATTTTATTTCACAGGGAAATGTTGTACGTTACTATGCGTTCGCGTTGAAAAGTTGCATTGCTACTCGCGAGAATTGCGTCGAATCTTAAAGAAGACGGTCACTTTCAAGTACAAGTAATGTGCTGTTGCGTGTGTTCCAAGCAAAGTGTCGTTTAGATAATTCCATCCGATTCACCATTAAAATTTCTCGTAAAGCAAATTACTATACAAGAAAGAATCTTTTTTTTTTTAATAAAAAATTATGTAATGCTCAGAAACAATTCATATTTTTAACTTTTTCAGACTAGATTCATGTCATAAATAGACCTGTAATATTCTTGAAAGTTTTTCCAAGTTTCATCATTTAGAAGGATCGTGCGAATTATCAGTTTGTTATCGACGGTTTCAGTGTATCGTTTCGAAAACGACCACGACTTTGATTAACATCTTATTACTGTGTTTTCCGCTTGTAGATCCGATTTCTCACATGGATAAGATATGCCGTTGCATCTTTTCGTTGTTATTTCTTCGAATCGACTGATTTGATTTTTGACTCTCCTTATTCTCTAGTTGTCGATACAGAATACCGCATTCCGGATATGTATTATTTTCGCGATCCTCAATCTTAACTTTGAGTCGAGAGTTTCGCTTATTTTATCATTACTTTGAAATGCATGCATTTTCTAAAAAAACGACGCGAATTCGCCAGCGTGATTTCGACGAGAATCGTCAAGGGCCATGAATTTGAAGTATGTCTGAGGATACAAGATATGGAAATCGGACTATTTATAGTTCGTAGAGTATTTCCAAGTCAAATAGCGTCTATACCTCGCGACTATCAAGTTGAGCGTGTGAGAAATGAGATATGCAAAGCGTAGAAAATGCGAGGAATGTAAATATTATGTTATACGTCAGTAAGCAATAACGACTGCCGATTTTTAAGAAAAAAATCCCAAATTAGTGAAACAGAGGAAAAAGAAAGAAAAAGATTGTTCACCTGAGCTCGATATTTATAGATGCAGCATGCATGTGCCAACACTCACGAATAAAGCGAAATATTTTGTATAATGCGATTAAAATGGTCCTTCCCATCATATATAATATAGTAAACAAAATTTGTTTCTTAATTATTTATTGCTTATTATTTATTGCTAAGTACAGAATGATAGCTATTATATTTCTCTTGATTTCTCCCCTTTTTTTCTCTTTATTCTCCCTTCCAAGCGTAAACATGTCAAATTTAAAACATTGCAAAAGATTCGATAATGAATACGTGGACGTAATTGCTGACGAGCAAATTCTTAAACAATCCACTCGAATCGAACAAAATAAAGAATGCATATAAAAAATAGGAAAATCAATTCGTTTAAATATGCTCATTATGGAAGAAAAAAATGTAATTTCAAGAATGATTAACATAATAATATAAGAACAACATATTGAGATGCAATTTTATTTTATAATTCTTGTAAAGTGCAAATATTTATACATAATTTACAAAAGTTTATACAGTAACGTTTCATCTAAACGATAACTAACAAAACTGATCACTTAAACGTACAAATTATCCACGAACATGCGCAGATGATTACAAGTGCACGCGGATTTCTTTCCCGTTAAGTGGAAAGAAAGGGAGAATGGAGTGATTTTATGAAGGACGTTATAACCGACGCGGTCATTCTCACGAGGAAATCATATGTTACGTCAGTGCAAATGACGTGCGTTCTCGAACGTTGCTCCCACAAATGGAATTTTTCTCGGTGAAATAAAAGTTTTGCCAATTGTCCAGAAATCACGGTCTGTCGTGACTTGTGAATATTTTATTTTGCCGCAACTGTTGATGTTTTTTAAAAAAATCCCATTTCCGATCTATTTCTACATTCACGGAGAACACTGATTAACGGACTATTGATTAATGCATGTTAATTCAGAACGACTGATAATAATAATAATATGATTAATATGATCGATAATATCCGCACAGTTCTGATGTATGCAGAATCGACATCGTTCCTATTATTTTACATGGCATATTTGTGTTAACATAATATGTTGCAACCAAGTAATATAATGTAACTTTCGTTGCACACTGGAATTGCATACTGAGTTAAATATTGTAATAAAGGCATACACTGACAATGAGAAAAATGTATTAAATTTTAATAAATACTTATTTGGAACAACTAAATATTTATAGTAAATAATATATTTATTTAATAAAAAAAAAAGTTAAATGAAATTAATGGCTCTTGTACCAAATATACATATATACAGTGAGTGCAAAAGTATTTGTGTACAGAGAAAATATTTTTTTTTAAATTATATTTTTAAAAAGTAAATATTATCTAGCGAGAAAAGAGTCATTGAATTGATGTCGAATCGATATCGATACAGTGATTGCAACATCAATTTGACGTCGATTCGACATTTAATTGGCGATCGTTTCTTGCTGGTTAATTAACAATTTATTCATAAAGAATAAAATAGACTGTATATTTCTTAAAATTATACATACCAAAAAGATGTGTGTTAATTATAGAAAATATATCATTTGAAAAATAAGCCAAAATTAAAAATTGTATTGTTTGGATGCTCAAAAGTATTTCTACAGTTGAGAAATTTGGCTTCTAAAATCAGAAATACATGCAAAACTCGTTCGTTTATGTTAGAACAGAATGTATTCATTGTATGAAATTGCTAATTAATGTTTATTTTCTACAAATAAGACTTTTTATAAAACATTTCCTTGTATGAATACTTTTTGCATTCACTGTGTATATATATATATACATATATCTGTGTGTGTGTGTACATTCAATCAATCTTGTAGATAAAAACGCGACTATCAAACATTAGCGAGTTCAAAGCGAATGTTTATAACTCGTTCTCTAGTTTGCAGTAATAAATTATATATATATATATCTGTGTGTAGCAAATACGTAGATGATACAATTCAAATAGATTTATTAAAATTTAGTAAATTTTTTTCTAATATATATAACACTTATGAAATTGACAAAATTGGTATTTTAAAATAGAATCATATTCGATAAATTTCGCATACAGATTCGTCAGTATCAACATAACGTGACTTAATGGATTAGTCGTAACACTCTTATGCGATTTTAATATTTTTAATTTAATAGAACAATATCATTTTTTATCGCGCTTACTTCTTTTAAATGTGCAGAGAAACAAAAGTTTTCAAGTTGTCACTTAACAAATTGTTATCTTGTGAGATTCAAACGCATTCAGGAATGCGGTGCGTATCGTATGCACTTTCAAGAAATCAGAGACATAGGATATGGCAACGATAATAATACTTTTCAAGTAGCTCCATGCGGTTTTTTAACGCACGATGCGGTGTTATTCTGTAACATACATTATACATTTCTCTCGCCGAATAAACTATTGACACTCGTGTGCTCGCGAAAAAAATCCCGTTGAACCGATTGGCATATCATTTGAAAGGAAAATCACGCCTTGGTTCTGCTCGCATGTAAGCGAACGTGAAAATATGCTGGGTGCAAAATTTATTACTGCAAACTAGAGAACGAGTTATAGACATTCGCTTTGAACTCGCTAATGTTCGATAGTCGCGTTTTTATCTACAAGTTTGATTGATTGTATACATGTGAGAGATGTTCCGTAACTCGCAACATAAAAAATTGGAAAAAAATTCATGTCAATTCAGAATCAAAGAATATATTCTTGATTTACACACACACACACACACACACTTTATTAGACTGATGCTTCAATAGTATATGGTACTGCTTGCTGATATTTATATTACTAATATTTATATGCAGAATAAGTATATAATTTAATTTTTAACACAAAACTATAGAAATCAAAGCCTTAAACGGTCTAGCTGGATCTTAAATAATTTTGTATGATTCTTGTGTGAATTTATATACTATGTAATCCCCAGAAACGTACGCCGAAATGATTTTTCGGTCTTGAAAACGCTAACTCTATATACTAATTAAAATCTGTAAATAATTAATTCTTTAATATGTTATTCAACATTATTGAGATTGTTTCGAAGATGCGAATAAACATCAAATATTTGTTAAATTGCTAGTCAATTTAACTCGTGATATTACCGCGGTAGTTTAGTAGAGTTTGCATTTTTAAGACCGAAAAATCATTTCGGCGCGCATTTCTGGGGACTACGTACATAATATATGAATTCACACAAGAATCATACAAGCATTTAAAATCCAGCTAGAGAGACCGTTTAAAGCTTCGGTTTCTATAGTTTGTGTTATCACATATACGGTCCTCTAATATGTTATTAGAGGACCGTTTAATTTTTAACATTTAAATCTAATCTAAATTTGAATTTGTCTTTAGCTGAAATATCAAAGTATCAACAGACTCCAAGTCATAAATAAAAAAATAAAAGTTTTTTGCAATATTAGTTTAATAAATTATTCGGTAAAATATTCTTTGAGAAGATCTCTCGAGTGCGAATTGACGTAAATCGATGCGTACTGCGTTTTGTGGAAATTAACTATCCATGGTTGATTTCTTCGCGTGTACGCAATGCCGTCGTTAGTGTCTCGGTCTCTTGTTGTCTTCTCTTACGGATATACGCACACGATGCACGTCTTTGAGCGTTAGGAATAGATTTAGGAAGAGACGCGAGCTATGCGACGGAACGGTCGTTGCCAAGTCGACTTGCACATGAATGAGTTAGCTGCATGTGCGTACACGTGCTGCGCTAATTTATCGTGCCGACGGTGGATACAGCGAAGCTTCAGGATGGGGAGAGAGGAAACTGTCCTTCATGCCGGTAGTGAGACGTTGCGGCCGTTCGCGAATTTTTGTTAATATTTCTTATCCAGGAAAACCGCCCTTCAAAGCACCACGACATTCCTAATGGCGTGAAATTCTCTCGCATAATATATTCTACAGAGATTACTTGCAAAATGTTTCTCTATTTAAGTGTTAAATAGCCTGATATTCTCACTTTGATACTTACAATTAATCATTGGCCGATTTATGTCATAATGCAATTAAAAATTATTTTTATATTTGATTGCTACTCAGTATGTAATATATCACATTCGTAATTGTATTTTTTTAGTAATTATTTGTATAAAAATATTAAAAACGAAATAATATTATATATAAATTAAAATTTGATCAAGTGAATTATTGATATAATTTCCGATATATCCTGTGCAAGAAATAAGTTGTCGATGGAAGGATTGACTCGCTCAAAGCCATCGCCACTTCAGAAAATATCTGCTAATCTTAGGCGAAAGCGTGGCCATTCAAGCTCGAGCATAGAATAGAATGGCAAGCTAAGAGCTTTGTCGTCTGCTTCTGTGGAATGTTAGGAATTGTAGTGACTCTTGTGAATGTGTCTATATTCAGAATGAAAGTTTTGGAATGATACGATAAAATCGCTGCAATAAAATTTTGACTTCTACAGCATCGGAACGCTCTGAGAACTTTTTAAATGACGATACGTATTTCTCGATTATCGATTTATCGTTAGACTAATGTAATACATAAAGTTTGAATGTTCCTTTCTAATAAAATATCTTGATATTTTCTAAGCACATTTATACATCTGCACTGAGAAAAATTTCCGGGCTTTATCCGTTCAAAAAGTAACAAACAGATATTTCTGATTGATTTTGATCGGATTTATAAGATTATCCGATCAAATTCATCGGATAGTTCTGCAGTAAATCCGATAAATTTGATCGGGTAGTCTTATAAACCCGATCAAAATCAATCGGAAATATCTGTTTGTTACTTTTTGAACGGACATTTTTCTCAGTGTGTATACATTTTTTATTTGAATTAAAGAACTCATTTCAAAATTGTTTTAAACTTGTAACTTTAAAAATGTAAATATTATATATTACAAAGTAATGAAAATCTTATCTGAGCTTTCAGAGATAAATAATAAGATAGATAAATAATCTTTTGTTATAAAATTTATTTCTTGAAAATATGAACTTAAACTCTTTAATTATCATTTAATATCTTAAGTAAAGCCATTCTAATGATGTTGCAGAAGAAGAACCAATGGAGAACAACAGAATGAATCTTTCGACTCATTTCCGAGGTACTTCTATGGTCTCCAACACACGAGTCACGCCGTCGACAACCGGATCAACCTCTGTTCAGCTGACTGCGCTCCATTCCATGTCTCATCATCCTCATCCTCATCATCATTCACAACAGCCACAGCAGCAGCAGCAGCAGCAGCAGCAACAGCAGCCGCAACAGCAACATCACCAACAACAGCAGCAACCTCATCAGCAACATCACCATCATAGCGATCATCATAGCACGCATAATCATTATATGGAGAATCACAATCCGAATCAATCTCAGCAAAATGTAGGCAACCTCGTTATTGACGAAACAAGCCACGACAATAAGAAACACCGAACAACTGGGTAAGCTTATCTATATAAAAAAAAAATTTTTTTATGTGTTTAGTTATTATTGTAATGGAAAATTTTCTCTTTTATATTTTGATTAACTGGATGTTTCGATTTTAATTGTAATATGAAAATTTAATGTACTGAAGATGGTCATGTTAGACCGAAACGTTTACTTAGTTTTATTTGAAATACATGTTTTAAGCTAAACACATCAAGCATTGTGGCTGGATGTTCCTTATTGTTTACAATTTTTTAAACTTAAGCCATTATTATTTTATTTATTTTATCTATAAATTTCTATATTTTTTTTTACGTTATTTTCATCCTTTTCCAGAGGTATCATAAACAGATTATTTTCCGTTACAACATTTAGCGATAATGATTTTATGATAACAACTTTATTCTTAATTGTATCACGATCCTGAATTTACAAACTAAGTGTAAGAATTAAACTAAGAATTGAGAATTGGACCAAGGATCAAGCTAGGAAAAGGCTTTATTAATCTCTACTTGTTTGTTGCATCATATCTTATCAATATACTGCTACATTCGAATTCATAGAATTCTAAAATAGATTCTATAATATCTGTCCACGATGGACACATACTTACGCGGCGACACCGACACATTCCATTGCGAGTCGATACGTCAGCCTGTTGCTTCGCGCGTTCTCGCCTCATCTTCTCTCCTCTCCGCTCCTCTGCACTAGCGACGCCGTCGCCGATGTTACAGGCGGCTATACCTATTTACGCCGTGCACGTGTCCAGGGTGAATGGCACGTGCACGATGCGTCGCTCGGCGCGTTTGCATTGCACGACGGTAACGCGTGGCGTTACGCGATCGCGTTGCATATTACGGAAAGAACGAAATTTTGCTCAAGTATCTAAAAATTCAACTAGATATAAATTTGAAAATAATTTTGTTGGACCATCAAAATAATACGTAGGAGTCTTAAGTTCTGACATTCTAGCAACACCAGTTTGATGACCCTATATATCATTATTTTGATGCTCCAATAAAATAATTTTTAGATCTATATCTGGCTAAATTTTTATAGATACTTTAACAATATCGTCTTTTTCGCGTAGAGCAATAATAGATACTTTTATATCTGCAAAATTGCTATCCTAAATTCATAAATTTAAGATTCAGAAGGAGATAGAGAAATAATTCTTTTATTTATTCCTATTTGTGTATTGTTTTATAATTTATATTTTCTCATTATAGAGCATGTGTAATACGATCTGGTACTAGGGAAGTACACAATAAACTGGAAAAGAATCGGAGGGCGCATCTGAAGGAGTGTTTTGAACTTCTAAAGAGGCAGCTACCATCACAAGACGAAAAAAAGTCTTCGAATCTCTCTATTCTCCATGCAGCGAACAAATACATACAGGCAAGTTTTAGCCCGTTATGTAAAATACATGATTTATAGCGTATTCCATTTTTCCATTCTATTTTGCCGTTGTCGCAAGACATTGCACGATAAGCCATGATCCTCGAGCAATCACTAACGCCAGACAACATGAAGAAAAGATACTCGGAAGCTGCGTCTTCCCACCAGTTTCACCACATTTCCATATTCATAATGTCTCGTGAAAATCTTCTCCTTGTCTTGTGCTCTGTTTCTTTAATCTTTCTCCTCGCAGGGATTCGCGTCCCCACCTCTGTACTGTAGATCCCTGCCGATCGCTCCTTCCCTTCTCTCGCATATATCGCACCATCTCTGTGCGCATTACATTTTTTTACGAGACGGATTACCTATATCGACTCCACGTGACCGCACGGCCATCGATGTCACGCCGCACAGCACGTACATACATACAGCGCGTACTGCTCTCTTAGACTTTTATCGTCCAATGTCGTCGCTGTCGACGACTATTACGCACGATGCAACTCGTTAGGACATCAAAAGCGGCAGAGGCATCAACACTAAAGTTGTCTAAACATAAATCTTATGTCGAAAATACAAAGTTTGATCCGTCATCTTATTGATTGATGGCACAATCGGAAATAAAAAGCTAATTCCACATAAAAAAGAAAATGTAGAAACGTCTCTTTTTAACGAATAATTACTGATGAATAATTATTTGAATGCTCTTGAAAAACATTGCAAATATTATGGATTTTTTCAATAAATAATTTTAATAGTTTAATAAATATATTACTGTAATATACATACATATGTCGAGGAGAGTAAAATAAGATTACGTTTGTTACATAAGAGGCAATATTTAAGAAAGAAAGATTTTAATTATGAAAAATGTTTCTTATGCGCCGTAGGCACTGCGAAAAAGAGAACGAGATTATGAACATGAGATGGAGAGACTCGCGAGAGAAAAAATAGCGGCTCAACAGAGATTAGTTGCATTGAAGAAAGAACTCAATGCAACTTGGGATCATATCGACATCAATTCTCTTTTGTTGGAACAGAATCCTGGGACGGATGTGACAGCCGCCAAAACTGGTGAGATATATTTGTAATATTAAAAAAATTAATAAGTTTCGTCATATTCAAAGAGATAGTTTTTTATGTCGTAATGAAAGAATTTTTTAGATAAAGTTCTTCTTTATTTTGAAAGCAGATTTATTTCATCCTCTTTTAGTTATAGTTTAAAAGCGATTAAATAAAAATAAAAATGTGTGGAAACTTTATTTTGGAAAGAATTTCATAAATTTATTTACGATATTTTGTATCCTATTTTCTCTTGAATTTCTATTTTTGATTATTTATCTATTCTCGTTTGAGAAGAAAATTTCTCTGTATCTTTTATTTATATCTACCTAATCTTTCTTTTTTTATTTTATGACAGAAAGTTCATTCTTATCAACATTCTTTATCTAATAAAAATCTTTTTGATAAGTTTCAGAAAATACGGAGGTTGACGTTACTGGATTATCACGGGGTGGCACAAGGTATAGCAGCACGAGCAGTCTGAACAGTGTGACAACGGCCAGTTCCCCACAAGCATTACAGTCCACTAGCACGACTTCCAATATTCATAATCAAGCCCCGACTGCGGGTGTTGTTTGCCAAACGCAGGATCTGAATCTTGCACGAAGCTCCAGAGAGAGTCCACCTGCAAGTGCTTCGACTGCTGGAACGGCACCCGCACCCAGCATTTCTACTCCAGCGCAAGTATGTTCTACTCTAAATGAAATGATGAAGTTATTTTTTGCATCATATCCAAGGCGAGATCATAAATATCATGATTTTGCAATAAACTGGTGCTAAAGCAAGTTACTACGCATTTGCAGAGCCGCTTACAGATTGTTACTGGAAACGGCTTTGAAAGTGCGTGACATGTCTATATCATATTGTGTTTGTCATGTAAATTTGGTATTGGTATTTGTGGTGACACCATCCATGCTCATCGAAGCAAGTTTGTCCCTTCGTGTTTATTCAACTCTTTATTTGGCCTGGATTCCTCGAACGCGTGTATGAAAATTCATATAGCGCACATCAAATTTAAATTTGCTAAAACGTATGTAAATATATCTATAGATTTATTAGATTAAAATTATTAAAGATTGGCATTTAGAAGGCTAGACGGGATTGGCATTTTTATTTCAGGAGAAGGTCGCTACGTCGTCTACCGCCAGTATAGTCCAGCAGCCGCATCAACTGCATCTACCGATCAGTGCTCAGATGTTAAACACGAGTCAGGGTCTTGCGACCATCGTGCCAGCCTTGCAACATATCGGGCCAGGACTAAGGGTAATACCGGGTGATACGCGGCAGCTTTTAGTTACCCACACCACTGGCAACAATGAATCCAGGCCTCTGACATTGGCGGTACAGAACTCTTCGGATCAATCCCGGCCACCGCTGATCGCTGTGCAATCAAACGCTGGAAACGAGCCAAGGCCCGTAGCACTGGTCGTTCACTCATCCACCGCCAACGACAACAGAGTGACATTTGTGCATTCTAATCTGTCCAACAACGACAGGCCGCTAGCCCTGGCCGTACAGTCGTCTGCGAATGATGTTAGACCCGTCACTTTCGTGCACTCGGGAAACGAGGGTCGATCGTTGGTCCTTGCTACGCATTCGCCCGCGTTGAATGTATCGAGTGAGTATATGCTCTTATAGGTAGATTTAATATAAATCTAATCTCGTAAGATCCATGCGCACGATACTTTTTTCGGATTTTTCTACAACTCGAAGATTTCATAGAATGATGTTTATTTTCTCATTTCCGTGCATAGACAGGATATAAGCAAGCTCTTAGACTTTTTAAATAAAAAGGTTTCGTCGCGTTGTAGACGCCCAGACGAGAATAAGAACGGGAGATGCGCAGAACACGCATAAGATGGTCGGCGGTGTAACGCTCGTCGGCGGTAATGGCTCGGAATTGGCAAGACTTCCCGGTGGCGCGGAATTGAATATACTTCCGGCAAATGGTGTGTATAACAACCTGTGTTCTAGTTTCATGGCTATTCGGAATGTGCATTGCTATGAGTTGCCGCTTCAAATTGCCGTACTACGATACGATGCGGCAAAAAAAGCTTGATACATTCATTATTTTGTGATTGCAGGATTAACTTTAAGTCATGGAGTGTCACTTCAAACCGCTACGGGCAAACCAACCTCGACAATGATGCAGAACTCTCCATCTACAGAGAGTATAGCTCACATCGTCGGCCAGCACACGCCTCTCTCCGGTCTGACTCCGATTGTCACGCCGATGACTGTCGTCTCTCAAGGTAATCAGGTGACCGCTCACATCTTAGCACCATCGAGTCTCGCGGGGAAGATGATCACTACTCCCATTCTCAAGTCCGTGGGACAAATGCCGCTTGTAAACGCTCAGTATCTTAACACCACGACTTTAGTGAAACCTGTTGTCGTGGTGAGCTCACCGTCAACGTCGACAGCACCTTCAACAACAGCGGCGACAGCTTCCAGTACACAACCTTCTTCGACCTCGAATTCGACTGTCTGACAGAATCAAGGAAAGGCAAAATTAATCTGATTGCGCTGGAATATCAAAATACGGTTTGCTGGTGTTTCGAGTAAATCTCTACTCTACATTTATCTAAAGTAAATCTATCTTTTGTTATTTGTTGGAATCGCTTAGATATGTTAGTGATAAATTAGCGAGAATGTGAGTGATTTAAATCTGAAATATTTTACGACAGGCAGTAAATATCGTGGAAGAATCTGACGCGAGATTTGTCTATTGTTCTTTTTCTAACATCAAAGTGATCTTGCATTTTAAAACATTATTTGTGTCCCATAAAGATTGACATTCGAGATATGAGCTCTTCCGAAGAATAAATCGACTGAGAAAGTGTGAAAAAAATCCTTGCTCAACACATGTATTGTACACGGTTCCTTAATTTTATTAAGGGAAATAGTTTGTTGTGCATAAAAATTAAATGTAAAGTTCTAACAAATTAATTTACGACTGTAGCCCGAGTGTCAAGAATACGAAAGCTTTCATGTTAACATATTGACAAATTAAGACAAACTTTTAAGGCTACACCAGCTATATCATATGCTATTCAGATCATTGTTTCGTCATATTCTCGATTGGGAATTCTTTCGTTATGCTTACTTTAACTTTTTTTTAAGTGTTTTATGTTACTTCACATATCCCCCCTAGATATTTTTTCTATAAACGAAACGAGAAAAAAGCTTTTTGACTTGCAATAAAACAAATTTTACTTTTTGCATAACTTTTAAATTGCTTGACTGTGTTACGTAAGATCCATAAATTGACAAGTTTCATTATATCTTATTGCAATTGAAAAAGTATCATAAGAAAAAATAATGATAGCAGTACTCTTAGTATT
The DNA here is from genome assembly GCF_001594075.2 of Trachymyrmex cornetzi. Taxonomy (NCBI): domain Eukaryota; kingdom Metazoa; phylum Arthropoda; class Insecta; order Hymenoptera; family Formicidae; genus Trachymyrmex; species Trachymyrmex cornetzi. The sequence goes on along the minus strand of NW_017299827.1, from coordinate 89,375 downwards.
ATATTAAGAGAAAACTTTTGAAATATAGTTTGAATTTAATTATTTAGCGAAAGGAAGTTGAAAAATTATGATGAGTTTTTGTGTCGTAAAATTTATAAAACGGCTGTGGAGAACGGATACTGAACTCTATATAGAGGTCTGTCTGTTTAATTTTGACAATTGAATTACAAGATGTATTAAATCTTGTTAAATCGATAAAAGCGAATAAAAGCGAGTTATTTAGAAACTGGCAACAGATTATGTAGGTTTATTATAATACATATTAAGTATTTATTCCTCTGTATTTATTATATGTTTATATGCGTATTATACAAATCGCTATCGCGCTTTTCACGAATGCATAATTGCAACGCGCTACGAACATATTAATTTCTTCATGCTCAGATTTCGTCATATATATATGAAAGGATTTAGAAACTTATATTTTAAGTCGCCGTCATCATTGTAATCTGTCTCGTGAATACGTGTGCATTGTAACGTTTCATGCTTTTATACATTACATTCATTTCTGTAACACAATTCTTGCATAACAACCGAAAATGGCTCGAGTAGAATAGAAGGAAATGATAATGCTCACAACTGTTTGGGAAGCTAGAATGATTGCACGCATTTATCAAACTATTGCACTATTTTTCATTATTTTCTGTATGTACTAGAATTGTCCGATAAATAAGGTATAAATCGAAATAACATCAAACTTTACGGTGACTATGTGAAAAAATAAAAATTTTTATGCAGTTTTTATTGTATTTTTTATTTTTTGAAATAACAAATTTCGATATAAGTAAGAGATGATATGATATTCTATGAAAGTAATAGATTCATAATCTCAAATTCGATTGCAATGTCTCAAGTTCGTACGAGGTTTATTGGAGAGTTGACAGTTGAAGATTAAAGAAGTTATAAGATGAAAGATAAGCTGTTTATGAAATAAGAAATCTATATGTCACTTTTAACATAATTTTAACCTTATTTATCGAAAAATACCTTGTACGTTTGTTTGCTGTTGTAAAATCATACTGTATGCTTCTGTTTGGTATTCCAGTGATGAGATCGTCACAATAATTGCTGGAACAATGAACTCGTTTGAGATACACATTTATCATGTAAAATCACTACGTAACAATTGATATTTTCATTGCGCATGACGTTTATACAACGAGATATCTTTCCGATGTAACTTAACGTGTAATGTTTCCTGCTTTTTCGCACGTTGTATAATTGTTGACGATCTTTCTCTCTTTTGAATACCAGAGCCTTTGTGCATATTATTAGTACTACTATCTTTTACATATTTGCGTACCAGCTTGTTTTGTATCCTTTAAATTATTTAACCGTGAATAGTATGATTAGTGATTCGAGTTAAGATATAAATGCGTGCCTTAAAGGGCTACGAAATCACATAAACGTATTTTGATTGACGTTTAAGGCAGACAGATACTTTGTTAACTCGATAGAAATACGATATAAGAAAAGTTCTTCATACTGTAGATTATACAATTTGTTTATGTTACTCAGTTTACTTCCTTTTTTCTTTTCAAATCTTAAGTTGTTATACTCTATAAGTACACGAATCTCCCAAATTTTCATTTAATCTCGATGCCACTGGCGTCTCAATGGAAAGGAGGAGAAGTTCATCAGTTAAATTAATATGTTTAATAAAATTACTTTTTCATCGTCGTATTACGCGCTTCTTAGTGTTCGGGACATAACAAGAAAATTCAATTTGCAATAAAGACGACGAGAAACCGAAACCCGGTTCGAGGTACTAGTTAAAAATAAAGTTTTGTTGAATTATTTTCGACGCAAACGCTTTCATTCAACGGAACCTCAAGTCGTGCAATGAATGCAAATGATTATACTGCATGTCCTGCGACACACATACACACGCAAGAAATACAAAGCTGTGAACGGGACTAGAATAGAGAAAAGTAGAAAAAAAAAAGAAATGTCATTGATTGTGAAATATCGCCTCTGTGATATTTTACAATCAGCTGTTTAGCCGCGACTGAGACCCTTATCGGTAACTATTTAAGCGATGTAATAGCCTCATGTAAATAATAATTTCGTTAGAGCGAAAATAACCAAACGGGTCGAGACGGAAGATTTACAACGGATGAAAACTAAAGATAGTATAGCACTGAGCACTCAAGCTAAATGAATAATGTGAACAATGTGATATAAATGATAAATAAAAGATTAATTAGCACAGTAGCGTTTAAGGAGAAAAAAATCAACTATTAAATCATTTACAGTGTAGATGCTGGTAACTATCATTTACTAATATCTTAAAAAAAAAGAGAAAGAAGGTCAAAAATTGAATTGTACATAGAAAATATGAAGAAGAGAAAAAGAACGGTAAGGGGAGATAGAGAAAGAAAGAGAGAAAGAAAAAGGGATTGTAAGATAGTGTATAAATATTGAATTTATTGAAGAAAAAAGGGAAAAGGAGAGGAGGAAAGAAAAGAAAGAACGAATATAACGTGATGGACTGTGCCGGATGAAACGCTTGTCATGTTGGTAGTAAAAATCGCCGACACCGCGAGTATCCTATAAATAACAGAATCTACAAATTGTATTAGAACGGCAACGTATTAGAATGACGGATTAAGTGTGCATGAGACTGCATGTTGAAAGTACGCATGTGAGAAAAGTGTGTAGTAAAAACGTTATTATTGTTGTAGTCTATATCGAATTTTGTTATATGCCTCGACTAACATGCAAAACGCATGATACGTCTTACGACGTGGTTTGTTGTGCATAAAAAAGGAGTAAGATGAAGCAAAAATGAATGCTATGCATGTGTGTGAGCGAAAAAGAGAGTAACAGAGAAAAGAGCGTAAAATGGATAATAAAGCGTCATCGAAAAGACTCGATCCGCGCGTACACGCGACAGTTTTTGTTAAAAGAAGAAAAGTGTGCGATGAAATTCAGAGTACAGTCTATTACAATAAAGATTAAAATGTGAGTGTGACAGTTGCCCAATACTCCTTACAGTTGTCTAGTATTCACGCCGAATACACCGATTCGAGACTCTCGATCGATGCTCGCGATGTCCGGAGTAACGATGGTGATCTTGTATTCATTTGTTGCAAAGTGAAGTTTTTCGAATGAATTCGTAATATAATAATATTTAAAAGTTTCCCAATTAAAAGTAACGTAATATCAATGCTATAATTTCACACTCAACAATTAACTTACGTAACACAATGTGTTATATTAAATTTATGTGTTGTATTAAATTTGTGATTAAGTGCGAAATTATAATATTGATGTTACTTTTAGTTCGTGTCGATTGGATTATTTAGCTTAAAAGTTTATTGAAGCAGTTTCAAACGCTCGTATCTAAAAGAGAAAATTGCGTTAACTATTATGTATGTGGAATATATTTTTGAAGAATATGAATTTATAAGATTCGGGTAAGCAAGCTCTTCGATTTTCAAGATAATAAACTTAAATCGGTGTCACTTAACGTAAAAAAATCGAGTCGAGAGTAACGAGTTTGGTGAGGCCATTGTGCGCTTCTACCGCATATACGAAATAAGTAGCGATCGAAAGATTTCAAAGGGAGAAATTTGTAGTAGCGATCTATGCCTCCTCCTCGAATCGTGAAAGAGCAATCGTGTGAAATTATTGATGTGGAGAACCGATTTTCTAACCGCGATTGCATCCGCATTTGGTCTGTCCGCTTGTCAGTCGAGCAAGCGAATTATCCTCGAACTCGAAGGCAGATCGGACCGAGTGCGAAAATCAAAATTGGATCTGCCTTTTCTAATGGCTAGTGTTTAGAGATTAATGGCATGTTCAGATGCGACGCCGATGCGAACGTTCCATCACATTGGCCTGTCGATTCCTCGCAGAAATCTAACCAGGAAATTTTCTAAACGAGTTATAAGTCATTCAAAATTACAACTTGCACAATCTCAGAATCTAAACAAATTCTTACATTTATTTTCTTTGTTATAAGGTGATGCCGCAGAAAATAAATTAACAGCAACATTACATCAATATTACTCGTATAATTTCCCACAGCTCGTAATTAACAATATAAATGTAATATAACACATATTGTACATAACAGTTGCATTGTTGAGTAGGAAATTATAACACTGATGTAACGTTACTGTTGTTATTGTGTTCTACGAGTGTTAATGGAATTACTTGATATTTCCGATTTTGTTTTTATTATAATTGTATTGTGAAAATCTATACTTCTTAACTCAATTTAATGGGAATAATTTTATAAAATATGCATTTTTTTTAATATTCAAAGTTTTAAGTTTTACACACACACAAATTGTCCTAGTGTTATATATTTTTAATGAGATTGTCAAATCATTCAAGACATGATTTATATAATCGAGTAATGTAATAGTGCGTTCGCTGTGCACTGCAGCTGGAACTGCGGATTTCTAGAACTAAAACTATATAGCTCTTATATTCGATTCATACATATGTAAAATCGACTTTGAGATCTGTCTTCTCGTTGAATCATATGAAATCGATCGGCGCGTATGTCTTTCCCTTGTGACTGACTTGCACATAAATAAATTGATGAATAGTTTAGCTGTTGTTTTCTCAAATACGCAGACCCCCTCAAATTTTTATTTGCTTGTGTATAAGGCTATAGCCACACAAATTTGTATAGTTGCATAAACGTATGCATAAAAGAAAATTATTTAATCACATTTTACGTACGACTTTAAAAGAACAACACAATTGGATAATTTTCTTTATGCATATGTTTATACGACTATGCAAGTTTGTGTGGATATACCCTAACGCTTGTTGCAATGCGAAATTTATTTAGTTTGAAAAGAATAAAAGCATTTGAATTGATCGCACATGTCATATATACACTACCACTCATGGAAATTCGGACACCCGTTTAAATTTTACCGAATGATCATGTTAAAAAATTAAGATTTTATAAAACGGAGAGAGAGAGAGAGAGAGAAAGAGTAATTGTATTATTTTTAAAATATATTTTGGATCACTTGTATACATACTAATAATTGCAAAAACTTTGTATCAAAAAGTATTGTCTTTACTTCGTAGAACATTGATAGTATATAATCAATAAATTTCAAAAATTCGCTCAGAGAACACAAATGTAGGCTGATGCTATAGTGTATGTTGCTAATCTATCCCCATAGATGGGGGGTAGACTAGCAAAAGCTTTATAAATTATTTTTAGTTCTATATGTCAAGAGCGAATTTTTGAACCGATTATACTATTAATGTTCTATGAAATGAAGGTAAAATAAAAGCAAAACATTTTGGCATATAAAATTAAAAATAATTTATAAAACTTTTGCAATTGTTAATATGTGTACAAGTGATCTAAAATATATTTAAAAAATAATTGCTCTCTCTCTCTGTTTTATAATGTCTTCATTTTTTACATGATTATTCGATAAAATTTATGCAAGTGTTCAAAGTGTGCATCCTTGGGAATGGAATATCTTATATTTTTATACCATGATGAATTCAGTTATTTTGCTATTTTTTTACTGAGTAGACTTATTTTGGCTGCGTTCGCTCACAGTGCTTGTGAGCATCAATTGTCCTTGTTTATATAATAAACAACAAGGATAAAACGACGCTTAAAGTGTTGTGAGCGCCAAAGCGAACACAGCCTTTATCGTGTATATATATTTTTCCTAATCTAAAAAATTTTTTCGCATGTATTTATGCAAATGTAAGTGCTACAAAATAATTTTTCTTTTTATGGTAAAGATAACATGGCATAGAGGAACGTACTACAAGAATTGATAATATTCCTCCTTTGGCAAAGCTTCATCAGACGAAGAAGACAATACTTACCAAGTCCGAGGAGGATGTTCCAAGCGAAGAAGAATTCGACGAAGATTAGAATATCGACGAATCTACAGTTGAAGAAGTAACGGAATCGGAGCGTGAAATTTCAGGAAGAAGCGTAGGTAGACGTCGAAGTTTTGTTGTCGAGGAAGAAATAATCACAAATGGTCTTTAAATGCTCCCGAACTAAAAGGGAATCTAAGGTCGATGATTACACTAGTTTACAAAAAAAATTTTTTTTTTTTCAATTACTTTGAACCGAACTACGTGTCTCTTATAGATTTTTAAATGCTAAAAACGATGCATCAAACAACAAAATTCTAGCACGTCAGATTTCCAAGATAATTGAGGTTTGATACTTAAAAAAATAGCTTTTTTTGCGATATTTGACATTTTTTAATAAAGAAAGTTAACGTTATCTTAAATTTTCGATCAGGAGTTATGAATGTATTGTTCATCCCCCATAAAATGAATTTTTTTTTATTTCAATACCTTGTTAGCCATGTTATGAACGATTAAAGATAAGAGCTATTTCGAATATGAGGACCGCGGCAGCGTCATATGCGCATGCGGTAATGCTAAAATTATTTTAAAACAACAACAACGCGCATACACACACATAGAGAGAAAGAGAGAATGAGAGGGGGGGGGAGGGGAGAAAGAAGGGAGAGAGAGAGAGTTGTTTTATGAAAGATATGTAGTTGCATATTACTAATTGCATTTTTGTTTTAAGCAGTGATGTATTTTTATTATACCAGTGGATTAGTCTCATAATTCTGTGCATAAAAGTATTAAGGTACAGTTATCCAAATATGACCCTAAGAAATTAATCCGCATACACATATATGTGACGCTGCTGGAGTCACCATATTCAAAATAGCTCCTATATCTTTAATCGTTCATAACATGGCTAAAAAGTAAGGTATTGAAATAAAAAAAAGTGCATTTTATAGGGGATGCACAATATCTTCATGACTCTTGATCGAAATTTCAAGATAACATTAATTTTTTTTATTAAAAAATGTCAAATATCGCAAAAAAAGCTATTTTTTAAGTATTAAACTTTAATTATCTTGGAAATCCTACATGCTAGAATTTTTTCGCTTGCGGCATTATTTTCAGCATCCAAAAATCTATAAAAGACACGTAGTCTGGTCCAAAGTAATTTTTTGCTATAAACTAGTGTTATTCATGTACTTAAGGCTGACCTAGAAGCACAAGTACAAACGTCGCTTGGTAATCGGTCTTTGCTTTTCTCCAATAATATCCTTGAAATTACAGTCAGGTTCACCAACGAGGAAATAAATAGAAAGATTGTAAACGTGTTAGATTGAGCATACCGGGAAACAGATATCATAGAAATAAAAACTTTTATCGGAATCTTGTACTTCTCGGAAGTACAAAAAAACGACTTTACGAATCCAAAAGAAATGTGGTTAAACGAATTTGACTCGAAGTTGTACAGATATGTCATGCCGCTTCTTCGTTTCATATTTATGAGCTTATATCTTCGTTTCGATGACGAAAACACAAGAGCAAAGCGGAAACTCATCGATGGATTGGCCGCCATAAGGGAAATATGGGATATTTTCATCGCTAATTGCACTAAATATTATCCCAGCAAACACAAAGTTACATATAACGTACCTATTAGTTATATGTAACTTTGTGTTTGCTGGGATACGTCTTCTCAGAATTGCACTATCGACGAACAACTTGAATTAATTTAGAGATAGATTCCATGCTAATGTGTACACGCACCGGCAGAAATGGTGTCCCCTCGGCGTTCGGCGCGCGGCGCCACACACTTGTACCGAAGCACACACGTACGTGTTACTGGGAGCGCGGGGGCGAGGAGCGCGAAGGGAGAAAGTAGTGGGGGGCGCTTCGATATTCTATCCTTAGCGCAAGGCGCAACGATTGAAAGAGAAAGCCTAATTGGACGTGATGCCGGCTCGCGGTGTCTCATACATTTGTTACTACTAGTAGAGTGAGATACCCCGGTGTCTCTCGCTTGCCAATATTCATAATAATACTTTTATTATGCAAAATGTTGTAATTATGCATAAAAATTTTTAATATTGTAAAAAATTGTGCATAATTACAATATTACGTGTAATTTTGAAACTCATTGTAATAGAACAAAGAAAATTTAATTTGGCTGAAAAGGAATCAGTGCGCAAAAATTTTTGTAAAAAGATATTTAATAAACCATAAGATGCGTAATTACATCATCATCTGGACGTTTCGGCTATACATTTTAGCCATCCTCAGTAATATTATGATACAGAATCTCCAAGTATTCATCAAGAAGTATAATTGTCGGCCAAAGAAGTTTCCATGCTTTTTGGTAACGAAATTATATAATCTAAATATTAATGGAATAATGTTTGAAAAAATCTTAAATAAATTAACGTAATTGACCAGTGATTTTTAGCCAAATTAAATTTTCTTTGTTCTATTACAATGAGTTTCAAAATTACACGTAATGTTGTAATTATGCACAATTTTTTACAATATTAAAAATTTTTATGCATAATTACAACATTTTGCATAATAAAAATATTATTATGAATATTGGCAAGCGAGAGACACTGGGGTATCTCACTCTACTAGTAACAAATGTGTGAGACAGCGAAAGGACACCGCGAGCCGGCATCACGTCCAATTACGCTTTCTCTCTCAATCGTGCGCCTTGCGCTAAGGATAGAATATCGAAGCGCCCCCCACTACTTTCTCCCTTCGCGGTCCTCGCCCCCGCGCTCCCAGTAACACGTACGTGTGTGCTTCGGTACAAGTGTGTGCTTCGGTACAAGTGTGTGGCGCCGCGCGCCGAACGCCGAGGGGACACCATTTCTGCCGGTGCGTGTACATAAAAAGTAAGCCCAATTGATATGGCATCAAAAATATCAGCATGAATGCTACAAATGGCTTTATGATAAATGCGTTACCTTACATCGGACGAGTAATAAAAAGAGTAATAAAAAGAGATTCTAAAGACTGGAAAATGTACCTAGTTATTACGTACGTAAGTTGTTAACTCCGATTCATAACACCAATCGGACCATAATTTACGATAATTGGTTTACTTCTGTGGAAATAGTCGATAAAATAATATCAGAATATTCCCTTACAATGGTTGGAACGATCAGGAAAAATAAACTTCACATTCCTATTTCGTTCTCTCGGCCTGTGACTGTCGGTACCGCTCGGTATACAAATGGCAATGGAAAGATCTTGTTGTCATATTCGCCAAAGAAAAACAAAATTATTTTACTTCTTTTTAGTCTTCATGAACGTGGAAGAAATCAGAAATCATTGCCTTTTATAACAGCACAAAAGTAGAGATTGACACTTTCGATCAGTTAATACGTAAATTGTATACAACAGCAAGAGCAACAAATCGGTAGAGAATGAGATTCTTTTTTGGAATGCTAGATCAAGCAGATGTCAATGTGTATCGGTTGTACGAGATGAATCAGCAAAATGAACGAATTAACAGATTTTTTTTTTAATCTCACTCTAAGCCTAATCACACCAGAACTTGAAAGGAGACTTGCAATGCCGATTTTACGAAAGTCTTTGAAACTCATGATAAGTGAAATATTGAACGTCGAAGATTCTGGCTCAACTGCCAATACTACAAAAAGGCAAAAAAAGAAAAAATGTTATTTTTGTCCCACAAAAAATGACAAAAAATAATGTATTGCTGTGTTCTGTAGGAAGCCGATATGCGAAAAGGCCGCAGATTAACGATATGCAGCTAATGCGTAGAATAAAAAAATTTAATATTTTATAATTGTAATCACTTATTTTTACTTTTTACGTTAATAACCATTTTAACATTTGATAATAAAATAAAATTGTTTTTACTTAAAAAAATATTAACAATATTAAAAATCTTTATTTTAGACCGCATATGTGAGAACACAATCAATACAGAAATTTAAAATGCCTATTACGGTCGAAGTCGGATCTTCATTGCTTTAAACAAAATAATTCAATCTTGAATTACTAATATACAGGGTGTCCGTCCATAAATGTCCAAGCAAATATCTCACAATTGGTTAAAGTTACAAGAAAGTTTAATAAGAGAAATTTGTACGACTCCGAGTTCAGTTACAAAGTGCACGTAAAAATTTTTTTTCTATTCTTACTTTTTCGAGTTATGTAGATTAACATAGTTTATATTCTTGAGGCTTCCACGGGTGCTTTCTATATAAAGGTTATGCGTTTCACGGGTTTCCTCCGTGTTCAGATCCATTCTTGAGATGCTAAAGTTTCGTGAACCTCGCAATCCACTTCATCAGGGCGAGGGGCAGCCTGATACCAGGGGGTCGATTGTGTATCTTTGATGACTTTCCTCATCTCTCGTACTGTCATCTCACATGAAAAAATACGTGCGATTGGCTATGAGCATAGTGAAAATGCGATATCCCTATGCTCACTAGAGTGAAAATTACAGATGCGAGTACGGTTGAATGAATAGCATAACCTTAATTGTAGAAAATGGTGGAAAGTTCCGAGACTTCCGAGTATATATGTACATATGTAGAGCCTGATTGTAATTTAAAAATATACAATACATAACAAAATATAATTTTCTTTTATCTAATACGTACCTATATAATTTGAGAAATGTGTTATCTGAAACATCAAATGGATTTTGTGTATCTCTTAAACTTCTCCTTATTATATTTACATTTTTTTGCCGACGTCTATTTATATCTCTCTCCTCTTCCATCAGTAATGCAACAATTAAGTCCATTATTTATATTAATCTTGATGTATACTATAACCAATACGATGCAAATTTCCGCAATTTCGACACAATTCGGCGCAATTTGACTGAATTCGACATCTAAGTTCTTGTCGAGCAATGTCACGTGAAAAATACCACATTTTCACTATAGTGAAATTTAGCCAATCAAGTGAAAGCTCACTTTTATGAATTTCACTAGGTTTCAAGATACACAATCGACCCC
>NW_017299827.1:74914-78559 GCF_001594075.2 Trachymyrmex cornetzi | reverse complement strand
CCGACTATCTCTAACTTATCCTCCGCGTACCGCGCTTATTCCAAGCGGCCGAAAAGGTTTTCTCGACAATTTCAGCCGCACGGCAATCAGCGTGTATCGATGAGGAGCAAAGTCATTCTATATAATACATAATTTTTAATAAATTGTTGTAATAGTATATTTTTCTTATTAACCTAGAATAGTACAAATTACGTTAAAACGCGATACTTTACGAAATATTAATTATTAATTGTCCATAGGCGTTATATATCATGTTCGTAAACGTGATCTGCAAGAGTAAACGTACTAGGCAAAAAAAGAAAAAAATTCTATAAATATAGTAAAGAAAGAAACACTTATGAGAATATGGTGCAGTAATCAAAGCCCAATTCAAATTGTACTGTAAAATTGTATATGTAAAACTTTAACATAATATTTGAAGAGGTGGGCAGCAATAAACAAAATATCCATATTGAAATATTCGAATATTACATTAAAGTTTATTACAATACGAATGTTGCGCTCTGATTACTGCACCATATTCTCATAAGTCTTTCTTTCTTTACTATATTTATAGAATTGTAGAAAAATATATAGAAAAATATTATACTAACAAATTTTACATTGATACAAAGGAATTTGTAGATCGATAATAAGATCTTATGCATAATGGAAGAAATATTAAATGAATATGATATATTACGAATAAGAGAATTATGAATAGAGATTAAATGTAACTCATAATGGATACAAATGATTGAGATGTTGGACACAAACAGTACGTAACGCTTAATCTGTATTCATAATATTTTATTTCTAATATTTAATGTTTATTCCTGTTCTTAAGGGCCTGAGCACAATAGAGGAATAGGAATTAGATATTAAGATTTCAACCTATCAGAAACTGATTACATCGGAATACACGGTTTCTGATAAGTTGAAATCTTAATATCTAATTCTTGTTCCTCTATTGTGCGCAGGCCCTATTATTTCTTTTATTGTGCAATATATTTTCCATTAAGTCGAGGACTTACAGTCGCGCGTCGAATCGAATGTGAGAAGAATAATTGACTGATTGGTCTATTTCTTTATGGCTTATGGTTTAAAGCTTAAGTTTTATGCCTTAAGGCGTCGTCTACAATACACGGAGTAAGAAGGAAGAGTAAGAAATTGACCAATCACAGTCGATTATTCTTCTCACATTCGACTGTAAAGGCCCGTCTACAATACATGGAGTGAGAAGTAAGAGTAAGAAATTGACCAATCACAGTCGATTATTCTTCTCACATTCGACTGTGATTGGTCAATTTCTTACTCTTACTTCTTACTCCGTGTACGAGTATTGTAGACGACGCCTACTTGGTCAATTTCTTACTCTTACTTCTTACTCCGTGTATTGTAGACGACGCCTAATTGGTCAATTTCTTACTCTTACTTCTTACTCCGTGTATTGTAAACGATGCCTAAAATCTCGTTGTAGACGCCGCTTTATATCGCGTTCTTAAATCTGAAACGTAATTAATCTGTTACACACATTGTATAAAAGCTACATCAATAATAAACCAAAAGTCAGATGCTAGAAATTCACCAATCACCCTCGAATGTGAAAATAATCGACTATAACTGATCGATTTCTAGCTTCTGACTTTTGATTTATTACTAATGTATTTATTGTAGATGTTAGCGTTCAAACTTTACTTTTTTCCTTTTTTCATAGTTTTATCATAAATAAATAATTATGTTAATTAGTGGAAAACGTATCGGCTGAAACTATATTTTGACATAATTATTGAAATTATTCGTTTAAAGCAACAGTAAAAAAAATGATTCGACATGCATGATATGCGAATCAAACTTAATCAATGAAAGATCAGGATTTTTAAAAGCAAATGAAATTTGTTATCAAATTTGGTATCATCTTTACATATATAATTATATCTAAGATGACACCAATATAATTTTATTCTGTACAAATAAAAGCCTTTATATTACGTTGTGTTAAAATAACTTTTGTTAGTCTATTGAAAAGCGAATCGGTATTTTTCCTACAGTTTTGTTGGTTTAAAAATACATACGCACAAATAATTTTAATAATACGAAAAAATTTTTTTCCTACTATCGTGCGCAAAGTTCGATTTTGCACACGCATTTGCGTGCGCAAAGTATCACTTTCTCACACTTGTAGTTTAGCGTGCGGGAAAGTAGTTATGCGTGCGGGAAAGTAGGTAAACGTGTGGGAAAATATAAGGCTCGAATGTAGACGCGTTAGCGTGAGAGAGAACGCTGTAAACAGACGAGCGTCCACGTCGAGTCGTCGCTCGTTGTTGATATCGAACTTTGCGCACTTAGTAGGAAAAATAGTATACGATACTCGTGCGCTGCGTAGGTGTTCCCACACTCGCTTTTTTGTCACCCTCGCTTCGCTCGGGCGACAAACTTCGCTCGTGTGGGAAACACTTACTTTGCGCACGTGTATCGTAATGTACTATTTCTTTTTTTGCCTAGTACGTTTACTCTTGCAGATCACGTTTACGAACATGATATATAGCGCCTATGGACAATTAATAATTAATATCTCGTAAAGTATCGCGTTTTAACGTAATTTATACTATTCTAGATTAATAAGAAAAATATACTATTACTACAATTTATTAAAAATTATGTGTTATGTAGAATGACTTTGCTCCTCATCGATACACGCCGATTGCCGAGCGGCCGAAATTGTCGAGAAAACCTTTTCGGCCGCTTGGAATAAGCGCGGTACGCGGAGGATAAGTTAGAGATAGTCGGTACTCTTCTACCTTGTACCGCCTGGGTTCTCTTTCTATTTTGTACCGCCCGACTCTGGCCGAGCGCGGTGCGTCATAGCTAGGGCTACCCCCACCACGCGCTACCGAGTGGTAACGCAAACCAGAATCTGGCAGCCCTGCCTAATACTACAGGGGTAAAAGCGGGATCGGGAAAGGAGAAACAGACATGGCGGACGTGCCAGACGAGTACGGGGATCTTAGAACATATACTACTGGAAGGAGAATAGGGCGCTGAACGTGATGCCAACATCTGTGCGAGAGAGAAAGGTATAGAGTAATATATGCGCAATGCGCATGCGTCAGTGCCATCGTATGTGTGAAATGAATTGTACAGTTGTGTTAGTGTTCTCACGCATTTTTACTGTTTGTTTCAGGAGTTTTAGGTTACGTATCTTAGACAAAATAACAATAAAATTGACATAATCTATTGTATTTAATAAATTAGTGTTAAAATGAATTTTAATATAAGAATGCATGCAATGTGAGAAACCTTTTCAAAAGAAATGAAATAAATATGAAATAAATAAAATAAGAAATAAGAAATAAATATGAAATATGTATTAAATAAGAAATAAATATGAAATATTTATTAAATATGAAATAAATATGAAATATGTATTAAACATCCATACATATGTAAACATAACCTACATGTTATTATATAATTAATGCCTTAATAAAATATTACATACAATAACTTACGAGTAATAAGAAACTGCAGTAGTTTTGCGATTACCACACAATAAACAATATTTACTATTGCTCGGCATATTTACTTTTACTTTATACTGTTTTTATGTCGGCCTTACGAACGTACATACATACGAAGTGAATCTCACTGTGTGAGAACACTACA
>NW_017299827.1:72920-74052 GCF_001594075.2 Trachymyrmex cornetzi | reverse complement strand
CCTTTCTCTCTCGCACACATGTTGGCATCACGTTTGGTATACGGGTAGCATAGGCAATTCCCCTTCCAGTAGTATATGTTCTAAGACGGGGATAAAATTTGCGTTTGCGCTTGCGCGGCTCGAAACTGAATCCGAAGTGCGGCGATAATAGCCGACCGATTACGAACCTTAAAGCTGGAAACACAGGCAATAGGCACAGGCAACAGGGAATAACGAGCCGTCTAATTAGAGCTTTAGGGCAGGGCTCGGTATGAAATGCACATTTCGGCCGATTTTCGAGTCGGCTCCGCCTCCCGCTATCCCCCTCACCGCACCGCCCCGCGCGCAATCCAAATGCCGCTCAACGCTTAGGAATGTACTAAGGCGCTCGTAGACGTAAGGGGCATTCATTCGGGGCGCTCAACACATTGTAATCTTTATTCTATCTTTTTTTTTCGCTCAGATTGGCGATACGCGAATCCGCTTACGCACGATCCGCTGCATGGGACATCACCCTCAGGGCGACTGTTACCAACGCCGATTAATAGCGTTTTCGATTGGGGTGCACTGGCTGCACTCAGTGTCAAGAGAGTGTTCGATTGGCAGTGCCAATGCGCACTTGGCTAGTGTCACGTGTTCATTTGATCGCACGACACTCGCGTAGTGCGCACTCAGTGCGCACTAAGGGCCACTTTCACCATCTTCGGTTAACTTGACCAGCCTAGTAACTGTAATGAAATAGGAAGAGATAGAACTATTTCTATCTCTTTCTATTTCATTACAGTTACTAGGCTGGTTAAGTTAACCGACGATGGTGAAAGTGGCCCTAAGTGGCACGAGATACTTTGACGGTGCCAGTTCAGTGCACGTTTTATCACAGTTAAGGATATACATAGGGACAAGCAAATCTGCGCAGTTGAATTGAAAACGGGGTCTTGTCCCTACTCTTAATATCTTTTACTGGTGGTTTTGTAACATTTTGTTGAACATTGCTTCAAAGTGAACAAAAATGAGTTTCAGCTTTAGCACTGAAAATCTTGGCGTATTCTTTTGAACTTGCACTATTCAGTGCAACCCATGGAACTCGTCCAGTGTTGGTGTGAACTGAGTGCGCACTGATGCGCACTAAGTTTTGCCCAATCGAAAACGCTAT
>NW_017299827.1:69836-72696 GCF_001594075.2 Trachymyrmex cornetzi | reverse complement strand
GTCTTTTTCTAATCTTTAGAACTAGAAAAAGACAAAGAGTAAGTTGAACCGAGATTAAAGTTGATCTGCGTTGGTGGAAACGGACCTTAATCGTTGATTAAGTCGCCTTCAGAGAAGAACTATCGTTATTTGTCGTCGTTCTGATATCAAAATGATGTCTTTAATGTCCTTTTGACGTTAAAATTACTGCAAATGTTCTCTCTCTCTCTCTCTCTCTCTATCTGGGAATGTGTAGGTTTATTGCGTCCATGCTTCAAACCTATACATATATAAGATATTAATTCTCTGCCAGACCACTTGAGGCACAACGATTATTCTCTATTTCCATCACTCACCACAGAGCTTACGCTTCTCCTTGTATATGTTCTGTGCCTGATACTGAGCTGTTCCTCTGGGTCGTTCCTTTTTATATTACGCTGCTTGTTGGAGTGGTGGGGATGGGCGGAGAGGGGGAAGGGGTTGTGGGAGGGGAAAGAGGTGGTGGAATTGGTCAGTCTTCAATAACCGGGAGAATGGTCTTCCAATCAACTCACTCTTGATTGGTCTTTCATCAACTCACTAATACATAGAGCTTTCACCATCTCTGACAAAGAACATCTACAGACAGAACTCAACCACCTCAAACTGGTCTTACAGAAAAACGGACACTACAAAAAAGACATAACCAAAACAATCAATAAACATGCAAACAAGACAACGGTCTTTGACACACAACTAGACGAAAGAATCCTAACCATCCTCCCATATGTCAAAGGAACAACAGATCGGATTGGTAGGATATTAAACAAACACAATATCCGAACTATCTTTAAATCACCCAAAAAGATAGGACAAATCTTAAGAAATCCTAAAGATCAAAGACCTCCACTCAGTTCCGCAGGAGTATACAAAATACTTTGTTCCTGCGGGAAAGTATACATTGGAGAAACCGGGAGAATGGTCAACCTACGGATCAAAGAACACTAATGTGATGTCAGATTAAAACACACCACGCAGTCGGCATTATCAGAACACAACATCGAAACAGGACATCAAATACTGTTTCACAAAACGACCACAATAGTCAACAGTACATTATACTTTCCAAGAAAGTATAGAGAAGCCATAGAGATACAAAAACATCCTAACAATTTAAATAAAGATAATGGCTACATGGAAGACCGTTCTCCCGGTTATTGAAGACTGACCAATTCCACCATCTCTTTCCCCTCCCACAACCCCTTCCCCCTCTCCACCCATTCCCACCACTCCAACAAGCAGCGTAATATAAAAAGGAACGGCCCAGAGGAACAGCTCAGTATCAGGCTGCCCCTCGCCCTGATGAGGTGGCACCCAGTTGGACACGGCTCAATTGGACACGAGCCATTCACAGCGCTTGAGACTACAAAGTTCCTAAGCACTGGTCGCTATGATTGGTGGTGTCCAATCGAGCCGTGGTCAATCGGGATCACCCCGCCCTAATGAAGTGGACTGCAAGGCGAGCTGCAAGGTTCACGAAACGTTGACATCTCAAGAATGGATCTGGACACGGAGGAAACCCGCGAAACGCATAACCTTTATTAACATAGTTTTTTTAAATGGATACCTATAATTTTTTTCATATTTGTGGGGAGCATTTGCAATCAAAATCATAAGTAATAAAAAATTGCTACTATGCACCGTTTACGAGATAATCGACATCTTAAATATTGAATCTTAAGAAGTTGATTTCTCTCCATATCACAATTTCAGTCGAAAATTAATTACGTCAAACAGGATCACTAGCAAGACAACGTCGTACAATCAGAACAGACGAAGAAAAGAGACAAATGTGCTATTAAGTTTTATTGAAAACAAAATAATTAATTACTAATTTGCAAAATAATTAATTACTAATGTATAACATCCGTCATACAACGTTTGACATTCATCGTAACAGTGATATGAATGTCAGATGTCGTATGACGGATGTCGTAGTGTGAATCTTATATTTCAAGTACGCTGGGTTCATTCGGAATAACCCTGAGCAGCTCCCGAGAGACAAAACGAACAATACTTATTAATACAAGCAGAGAGAAACCTGAATCTCTCTATTAATTTGATAGATCTTTCAGCGATTTATTTCCATCAAAAGCACCGCAAAAAAATAGATATTATGTAGTTTATATCCACTTCTTCAGAGAGTAGTAGTTGCGGGGACATTTTGCAGTTACAAGAAAAAGGCTTTCGTGTCCTCTCTCAAGTTTCTCTCTGCTATCAAGTTTACTCCGGCCACAGTCAGGCCACAGTCAAGAAGACTAGAAGTAAGGGAATCAACTGGCGTGGTGGGGGTGAGTCAAAAAACGCGGCTATTCACACGATGTGCAGTGGCATTGCACATTGTGTGAAAGTTTGCGCATGCGCGCATCGATTTCTGCAATATAATAATTGAGATTTAACATAACTGTTATGTATACATATTAATGTCAGACAACATTATTAAATCATATTTTTGTACATTTTTCCAGGTTACATTTCATCAATACTACCTCACAAAATTTGAATACTGTTTCTTTGATTTTCTTTATCTCCAGGATTGAAGTCACAATATCGAACACAGCACACTCGCTCGGTCATCATAAGTCATATCGGATTAAATTTTTACACGTTTTATCTTTAGTCCAAAATTCAATCAAACAGAAACAAGATTTGTTTTGAAAAGAAAATTTGGTTAAGGTACGTTGACATGCGCAGTCACGAATTGAAAACGATTATATACAGCGACAGAGAGGACTAATGAAGCGCAAGAGTGGGGGAAGTTATCCGGGCGAAGATATCAGACTGATGTTTAACAGCTTTTAACATCTATCGGACTGATATTTAACAGCTATAAACAGCTATT
>NW_017299827.1:66316-68190 GCF_001594075.2 Trachymyrmex cornetzi | reverse complement strand
ATCTTGAATTACATTAATGATTCTTGAAAAAAAATCTTAAATTACGCTAACAAAGCAGCTGTATATTAGCAAATGTTGCACTATTTGGCAACGTCGCATCTCAATTATATCAAATTATATATATTTTATTATTTGGTAACGTCGCATCTCAATAATATCACATTATTTGGCAATGTCGCATTTGTATTAAATTATATTAATGATCGTCATTCTCGAAAAAAACTTCTTATATTCCGCTAATAAAGCAGTTGTATATTAACAGATATTGCACTGTATGGCAACATCGCATCTCAATTATATCAAATTATATATATTTTTATTATTTGGTAACGTTGCATTTGTATCATTACATTTATCATTGCAAAACATGGCAAATGTCCTTGAAAAAAATTTCTTATATTACGGGGACAAAATCATATTGAAATTTGTAAATTTCCAGACGCTGCAATTGTGGTATCAGACTACATTAATGTCATCACCGGACGTGTCTAAAAATATGACGCTTGCATTTTGATGTCATTGACCGGTAATGGTCATACAAATATCCTTTTAAGTCAGTCTGTGTAAAATGGCTAACCGTAATTGTTCATCGCTCTCGCGTTTGATTTACAACCGGGAACTTGGTTTCCGCAATGTGTCAACACGCACTAATACTTGGTTTTCAAAATATCAGATAGAGCAGCAGGGTTACGTTTCGGTAAAAACGTTTAGTAAAATGGAAATAAGATCTGAAATTCATACGTGTACTCGGCACGTGTGTTATCGTTGATTTTTTTACCTTGGCGGAGACGTATGTATATTACCGACCTGCATGTCTATTATCCACCGAATTTTAGGTCTGAAGATTCTCCTGTGATTCCTCTGATAATGATGAATAAAAAGGGGATAGGATTTGAAAGCGGTTCGTGTGACGTTACTGCATCAGGCGCTCGGAAGACATGGATTCATACGTTCAACCGTAAGTATTTTATATATGGTTTTTAATAATTTTCTCTGCAGATCACTTATTCGTTTGTTTTTTTCATTACAGCGCGTCTTCTCGTACAATTTTGACAAGACTATTAGCGTTGACACCAACAGCGTACGAATTTCTGGAGATCGGGATCGCTGTGGGACCAATGTCTTACGTAGAAATTGCGATTGACGATACCCGAGGCAACTGCATCGTTCTGCTTCATATTATGTGGATGGCGTTAATTGAAAAAAAACGGACAACTATCCAGCGATTGGTGCAGTCATCTACGCCATCGAAAGTAATGATATTGGACCTTGTCATTAAATTTGTTGAAATACATGATGTTGACAATGTAAAATTATCTTTATGTGACAAGTGTGTGTGTATATGAAACCGTTGACTATACTTTTTATGCTTGAATGAACTCGACACAATGTGTTGAGCACATATATTTCGATTTGCGCCAATGTACAAATAGTATAAGCGATAAATTTAAATATTTTGTAAGTTATTTACATCAAAATTGTATTGCGAATAAATTTGAAGTGGTAAACACTTTGCGTAAGATTTATGATAAGAATTCAGTTATTGAATACGAATTAATAATGTGCGCTTCAGATAATATTGTATATAATGCATTATACAAAAAATAAACGCATATTAAAACAGTATATCTCGGTGTCTGTAATTATTTAAGTTATTATTATTATTAATATATATATTAAAAAAACAATTGGTGGGACCAAGATGCGAAATGTAATCGCATAAGGGGGAAGAAGATGAGGGTGTGTAAGAGGAAGAGAGACGGTAAGTATAAATGGTAAGTATAGCGATAACCGATAACGTGAACATACATAAATAATGTGCACCAAACGTTGTTCATCATATGTCAAAATCTTTTTCCATTGACGTTAACATT
>NW_017299827.1:65440-65987 GCF_001594075.2 Trachymyrmex cornetzi | reverse complement strand
TGTTAATGAAATTTTCATTACTGTCATCTTAAATATAATAATTTGTAATATTCTTTTAAATGTTTTAATTAACAAATCAGAAAAACTAAAATCTTAACTGTTTATAATATTAATTAAACGTAAAATATGTTTAATTGTTAACACAGGATTAAACAATATTAATAAAGACAGATTACATTTAAGCAGCTGAGTTTATAAAATTACTTATGAGATACTGGTCCAATAAGCCTCATATCGGTGTTGACTAAAATATAAAATCTTGAATTACATTAACGATTCTTGAAAAAATTTCTTATATTACGCTGACAAAGCAGTTATATATATGCAAATGTTGCATTTTGCTTTATTAGATTACATTGATGTCATCACCGGATGCGTTGTTTATTGTAAGAGGAGCACTTTTGCACGTGTTAAAATGTCATCCCCGAATATGTCCTTGAAAAAATTTCTTATATTACACTAACAAAGCAGTTGCATATTTGCTGACGCTACAATTTACAGTATTAGATTACATTGATGTCAATACCGGATGCATCTTTTATTGTAA
>NW_017299827.1:63402-63648 GCF_001594075.2 Trachymyrmex cornetzi | reverse complement strand
GGCGGATACTGACCCCACGTTATCCGATAACGCGCCACGATGATGGTAAACCACGCCTCCGCGGGCCTCGTAATTGTCTCCTCTCCTCGCGCGAATTTCCCGCGACTTTATCCTCGCACACACCCCTGAAATCATCCCTCACTCCGTGACATTACCTTCTATGATGTCACCCCTCATCATGTGACGTCATCCCCTGTGACACCATTCCCTCCCTTCCCTGTGACGTCACTATTTATGACGTCATCC
>NW_017299827.1:62050-63229 GCF_001594075.2 Trachymyrmex cornetzi | reverse complement strand
ACCTGACGAAATTGAGCATGCGCATTGCGAATTTTAGGTCTTCTATACCTTTCTCTCTCACACCTATCTTGACTTCAGCCAGAGCGTCCTATTATCATTCCATGTGTATATGTTCTAAGGTAACTAACGCCTGCTGCGTATCAGCCTTGATATACCGTAATAAGGAAGCTGATGATAACAAGTGTCCTGAGTGTTACACCTTATTACCGGCCGTCGAAAAGGCTAATAGCGTTTTCGGCCCGATCGGGTTTGCACCAACCTGGGTTGGATTAATCTTTCCTATTGGTTGATATCACACGCTCTACCAATAGAAGAGCGCAAAACGCCATTAATCCAACCCAGGTTGGTGCAAACCCGGTCGGGCCGAAAACGCTATAAGTATTTAAGGACATTACGGCACTACATCCACCTAGGATTTGCCGAAAGATTCGAAATTTGTAGCGCATGTTCGGTGTCCTTGGCTACTGTCCGCCACATCTCAAATTGTCGCGATTGCCCGGAAGTCCTAGAAGAATTCACTCTTTTTCTACATAGAGCGGGAGATACTCCCTGGATATCTCAAGATTCGACTATACTTGCCGTGTCGAGCACCCCCTTTTAATTCATTTTAGTGGTTAAAACTTTACAAATCTCCCATCCCCTTAAGCCGGGAGCACATAGAAAAACGTAAGTCCGTAAGACGTAATCAGTAAGGAAATCGTAAAGCCGGGAGCACATAAAAAAACGTAAATCCGTAAAACGTAATCAGTAAGGAAATCGTAACATTGGATTCGCTACTGGCCTTACGGTCTCTACTGTGATTGGTCAATTCACTTACTGCTTGCGTGTTACGGCCTTACGTTCTTGTATGTGTCATGGGCTTAACATTGGATTCGCTACTGGCCTTACGGTCTCTACTGTGATTGGTCAATTCACTTACTGCTTGCGTGTTACGGCCTTACGTTCTTGTATGTGTCATGGGCTTTATCTTTGCTGATAACAACCGCGTAATCTTGTACTCGTTACTGGTCCCAGGTTTGTCCAGGCATTAATTATCGACGGTCGAACCTCGGGACGTAACAATATCTAAGAAAATGATTCTGTGATTGGCGATACACGAATCCGCTTACGCACGATCCGCTGCATGGGACATCACCCTGAGGCTGGAGTCCCATGAGGTGTATTTACCGCGTATCGCGT
>NW_017299827.1:60908-61325 GCF_001594075.2 Trachymyrmex cornetzi | reverse complement strand
TAGCGTTTTCGGCCCGACCGGGTTTGCACCAACCTGGGTTGGATTAATGGCGTTTTGCGCTCTCCTATTGATAGAGCGTGTGACATCAACCAATAGGAAAGATTAATCCAACCCAGGTTGGTGCAAACCCGATCGGGCCGAAAACGCTATTAGTTGAATACACGTTCTTTTTGCATTCTGACAAGTGAGACACAACTGAAGTCGGCGGCCACATGTGTCGCGGTCACATGTGCAGCTACATGTAATCAGCTGCGGTCACAATATGGCTACTTCACTTAGGAGGAGATACCCAATCAGAATACATATCTGACTACCAATCAGAAACTCGGATATCAATGTTGCTTCTTTCTATATATAGGACTCTAGAGGTTTGTTCTCGTCGATTCGATCGGTCCGAAACCTCGGATGAAGAAAGAA
>NW_017299827.1:58900-60784 GCF_001594075.2 Trachymyrmex cornetzi | reverse complement strand
GAGCCACTCACAGCGCTTGAGACTACAAAGCTCCTAAGCACCGGTCACTGTGATTGGTGGTGTCAAATCGAGCCGTGATCAATCGGGATCACCCCGATTTTTAGCATCGTGGATACAAGACTTAACTCCGGCAACTCAGGCTTGCTTAAGTCAACTCAAGTGTTAAGGTACAATTTCATGCAGCGAAGCTTCGCTGGCGAAGATCCTCCACTCCGCCGACAACGAAGCCAGCGTTCAACGCTCTTCGCTGAAACCCTGTATCCTTTTCATGAGCGAAGCTTCGCCAGCGATGTTCCACTACTGCGCTGTAAATAAAAAGAGCGTCCTGGAAAAACCTAACTTCAAAGGGTGGCACCCAGTTGGATACGGCTCAATTGGATACGAGCCATTCACAGCGCTTGAGACTACAAAGCTCCTAAGCACCGGTCGCTGTGATTGGTGGTGTCCAATCGAGACATAGTCAATCGGGATCACCCCACTCCAAATATAACAGTAAAAAATTACTAGGCACCAGTTGATATGAGTGGTGTGTACAATCAGAACTGTAGGCAAACGGGATCCTCCCTTTAATTATACAATATTATAAATAATATAATATATTATATTAGATTATATTATATCATTATAATATGTATATTATTATATTATATTATATACTTCGTCTACGTTCATTAAATTGCTGTCTGTCATCTTATTTGTAGGTTATTTTCTGTTTCGTAGCGTTTTTTCGCTCATAGTTTGACAGTGTTGAACTATGAGCAAAGCTTCGCTCGCTACGGATTTTCCCACGAATCGAAGGAGTGGGGGGTCTTCGCCAGCGAAGCTTCGCTGCATGAAATTGTACCTTTAGGAGCTGATTCTATAAAGCCTTGTGTCCACGATGCTAGAAATCGGTCCAAGATCTCGGATAGAGAAAAAATTAACAAATCACATTTGAACAATTTGATCGCATGACCATTGCGATTGGTCAATTCTTTCTTCATCCGAGTTCTCGGATCGATTTCTAGCATCGTGGACACAAGGCTTTAGAGTGCTGTCCCATGACAGTCGGATTTCGGAAAACGGAATCTCGGAAAAGTACTAGACCGGAAAATACTAGACTAGAATCAGGGAATCGATTCTGTATCTTGAAACGAGGTCAAAATTACAAAAATGAGTGAATTTACTAGAATATTGATAATTTCATTGGTTAACACCTAGTAAATTTGCTCACTTTTGTAATTTTCACCTTGATTGAAGATACAGAATCGACCCCCAGAAGACACAGCAGTATCTTGGCAAGTTAGCACGCGTAGTGATATACGCGTTGTGTTCGCTATAGTTCGTTACGGTTAAAAATTAATAATTGTTAATAAAATAA
The DNA here is from genome assembly GCF_001594075.2 of Trachymyrmex cornetzi. NCBI lineage: Eukaryota > Metazoa > Arthropoda > Insecta > Hymenoptera > Formicidae > Trachymyrmex > Trachymyrmex cornetzi. The sequence continues at coordinate 59,424 of NW_017299827.1, read as the reverse complement.
TTATTAATAAATAATTTGTCGGTAAATATTGATCAATATATAAGTATTTATTGTTTCCATTACATATATAATTATTGTTGAGGATAATTTAATTCCAAGTTAATTTCAATCCCACAATTTTTGTAAGTTTTATTAATTGTAACAGCGAGCGAATTTCTTTTTCTTTTTGTTCAAATTTTTTGACTAAAGAATGAATTAATATATATAAAATAAAACAATATTTTATTTAAATAGTTTCAAGAAAAATTAAAATATCATCATGTTCCTATCACTTAATTTATAATAGAAAAAGATAAATTTTATTTCAAAAGTCAATTTTATTAAAAATTATTTAAATCTTTAATTACTATGATCACTCTTTTTATGTTCCGACTTTTTGATGACCGGGTTTCCCATGGAGTGACTTTTTCGAAAAATGGACTATTATTCTAACCTAAACCGACTTTTAATTTAAAAATTTCATTCATTATCTTCTGTTATAATAAAAAATACATCGGAATTTTATTTTCTTACAGATTCTTCTA
>NW_017299827.1:58111-58458 GCF_001594075.2 Trachymyrmex cornetzi | reverse complement strand
GGTTTTAAGCCTTAAGCCATAAGAAATGGGCGAATCACAGTCGCTTATTCTTCTCGGATTCGACTGTAATTGGTCAATTTCTTACGGCATAAGGCATGAAACACCTATTGTAGATCCGGTTAACGACAATCGTTGATGTCATTGCGCAGCTTTTTTACTCTACATAATATCTGCGTAACGACATCAACGACTGTCGTTAAAGCGGGGTCTACAATAGAAGTCGTAGCAGTCGTAGAGTTTTAATCGTAAAAAATTAATCAATCGCAATCGAATATGACAGCCCTTCTACAATAAGCCGCAAGTCAGAAGTTCTAATGGCGAATTCGATTGGATGCACTAGTGCGCAC
>NW_017299827.1:56861-57942 GCF_001594075.2 Trachymyrmex cornetzi | reverse complement strand
TCGTGGTTTAATTTATTTCTATATTTTTATTAAACATACATTTTTATGTCGATTTGTGTACAACAGCTTTAAAGTGCACTGAGTGCGCACCAGCTCTGTCAGTGAAATACGCTATCAGTTTTAGCGTGTTTGATTGAGGTTATCCTCTATTGGTGCATCTGTCACTTGTGTTCGATTCATAACTGCACTAGATTAGTGTCAATACAAATGGGTTCGATTGGGTAACTCCGCCACAGTGTAGTGAACTTTTTATGTTCGATTGAGCTAATTTCACTGTCATAGGACGCACTCGAATACACTGAGGGCTTTTGACGGTGCATTTCAGTGCAAAGAGGTTACGATGGCAGAAAAAAAATTTGTCGTATTAAACGAATTACTGAACACGTCCAGTAGAAGTCGCCGTGACGGCGAAATATTATTAAAACTAGAAAAGACGAAAATTAATAAAGTAAAAAATATGGTGGAAATTATAAATAGTTATAGTGATAAAGAAGTGAGTCACACGTTATAAAAGTTATTATAAAAATTGAAAAATTATTATTATAATAATTGATAATTATAAAATTCCAAATTAACACAATTTTATAATGTATAGGGTGTTACAGATACATACTAGGTAGTACAACGGGTTGCACGGCAATTTTGCATAGGTTAAGAACCTACCCCCGGGCGCCTACCCATGCAAAATTTGCCGCGCAACCCGTTGTACTGCCTAGTATGTATCTGTAACACCCTGTACGTAATATTTGTATAATTAAAACTATATATTATAACCTAATTAATATATTTATTGTAGTTTCAGCAACACCTTCGTCTAAAGAGTGAAACATTTAATAAATTACAATTATTATATAAAAATTCAGAAATTTTTAAATAACAATTAACAATTAACAATTTTATGTAAGATATATCGGTATTTAGGTAAAAATAAAAATACATGTAATTCATTAATATAACTTACCGTTTCGTAATCGAATTCGCAAACAATACTATCTTTGTAGCCGAACTCTTTGCTCTGAAGTGAAGCCAATCGAATTGGTTAGCACCATTGACATCTAGAATGGACCGCTGATGGCAATGG
>NW_017299827.1:55398-56773 GCF_001594075.2 Trachymyrmex cornetzi | reverse complement strand
GCATTGATTAGCATTGATTCGGGGCGGTGAGAGAGTCAAGTTACTAGGAGCACTGGATCTGAATCAAGGCAAGTAAAACCGCACTCTGATCGCATACATCACACCGTTTCGGCACTAGTGCAAAAGTTACTAGCCACTGGCACCGAGCAACATCGAGTGAGTGCACGTCAATCGAATTCGCCATAAGCGATCTTAAGTCATAATCTATGAAGTTGGCCAATAGCCAAATTGAACGACTTGGTTAAGAGCCCAGACACAAGCTTTTGCATAAAGCATAATGCATGGTGCATAAATGAATCAACTAATCAGAATCTTTCCTTTCCTCCCATTCCATGGAAAAGAAGAATTTCGATTGGTTGATTCGCTTATGCACTATGCGTTATGCGTTATGCAAAAGCTTGTGTCTGGGCTCTAAGGGCTATCGCACATGAAATGCATAACAGAGCATAAGCATAACATAAGGCCGCTAAACCAATGAGCATCTAATATAAATTAATATGGCGTCATTATGCTAGATGCTCATTGGTCCAGCAGTCTTATGTTACGCTTATGCTCTGTTATGCATTTCATGTGCGATAGCCTTAAGACTGGTTAAAGCGGGGAGCACAGACTCTTGCATAACGCATAACACATGAGGCATAAGAAATTGAACCAACCAGAGTTCTCTATTACATGGAAGGGAAAGAAACGGAGAACTTTGATTGGTACATATTCTTATGTTATGCATTACGTGTTATGCGTTATGCAAGAGTCTGTGCTCCCCGCTTTAAGCCCTTCTACAATAAGCCGCAAGTCAGAAGTTCTAAGCTATTTTGAGTCATGATCGGTGAAGTTGGCCAATAGCTAACTTGAACGATTTGGTTAAGACAGGTTAAGATTTCTGATGTTCTGACTTGCGGCTTATTGTAGAAGGGCTGTAAAGGTAAATTTTCACGAGCTGCTCTAACCGGCTATTTTAGCGACAAAAAGGATCATGTGATCAAAATGGACATTTGATATTCGTCAATTTTGACCACGTGATTCTTTTTGTCGCTGAAACAGCCGGTTTGAGCAGCTCGTGAAAATTTACCTTAAGTCATAATCGGTGAAGTTGGCCAATAGCGAACTTGAACGATTTGGTTAAGACAGGTTAAAGTGGGGAGCACAGACTCTTGCATAATGCATAACACGTAATGCATAAGAATATACCAATCAAAGTTTTCAGTTTCTTTCCCTTCCATGTAATAGAGAACTCTGGTTGGTTCAATTTCTTATGCCTCATGTGTTATGCGTTATGCAAGAGTCTGTGCTTATAGCCTCGTCTACAATAGTCGCACAAGCTGTGTCGCATGTCGTATGAAATGTCGCAGAAGTGTCGCATATAGTCGCATGATCG
>NW_017299827.1:54934-55221 GCF_001594075.2 Trachymyrmex cornetzi | reverse complement strand
ATGCGACAAATTTTCCTGCGATGCTACTACTCGCGACATCCGACACAACCTGTGCGACTATTGTAGACGAGGCTTTAGAGTCGCTACAGTTGCTCGGACTGGCTCGGAATTTCGGTGTTTGGTCTTTGCATGGTGGAAAGATAACATGGTGTGTGCAGTTTGCGAGCGTCTCTCTCTAATTCTTTGCCCTCTCGCTTCTTTCTCGACGTTCAGTATACAGTGCTGTCAACCTAAAGACAAAAAAACGTTGTCTTTGTTGCACGCACGCATTTAACCTCTATCGGTTT
>NW_017299827.1:42938-53461 GCF_001594075.2 Trachymyrmex cornetzi | reverse complement strand
ATATAATTATACATAAACATAATTTATAAATGAAAAATATGTGTAATATAAAGAATTAACAAAGGATAATAAATTATATATAATTACATGTGAACAATTCTTTTAAGCAGTTCTTTCTCCAAACTTGTTCTTTTTCTAAAAGAAATAATACGAAAATTATCCTTTTAAATATTTTTGATGTTTTCTCATTAGTATTATTATGTCATATAAATTACTGTATAAGAAAAGAATGTATAATTATATAAAAGGGAGAAGGATAAATATGTATTAATATGAATATGTATTTCGTATATAATTATATATGTTTATTTATATTTTGCTCTTTTTTGTAACGTTGGAAATAATTTTTTTCATTTTTTTCTTCTTTTTTCTTTCTTCATTTTTTAGATATTGCTTTTTATTAATTTCTTTAATTCTTATGTAAGTTCTTGTACGCACAAAAAGTTGTAGCACCTCATCTGGAATGCAAGATGAATTGTATTCTGTATCTTGTTTGACGAGTGCAATCACCTTCTGTATTACTAAATCCTCTTCAGAGAAGTAATTTTTATGAAAATCGTTAAAACATCTTTCGATGATTTCACTTATATGAATAAGTTCATCAGAAGGATACGTCAGGTAACTTTTGGAGACACAATGAATCCAATTTACATCCGTACTGTCAACAGCAATACTAATTGGTTTTCCCAAATGAGGATATTTTTTTTTAAGTGATGTGCAACGTATCCCGCAACATATTTCAAGCCGGCTTCTTGTACAATATTACTCGATGTGCTTCCAGAGTACAATGTGCATAACTCTGTACAATCAGATTCGAATATTAGATCGTCATCATCCATGTTTTTCTCGTCATCGTTGTTATGTGCAGAATCTTCTTCTAACTGCTCCGGTGAAATGTTTATAATATTCGAAAATAATTCTTTTGTTAGAATTATTTCGTTTTGCGAATGATCTTCATTTTCTAAATAACTGTAGTCGTTAGATGCATTACAAATGATATCAGTGAGTTTACAATTGTCCTGAGATGTTTCACATGATGAGCTTTTCGGCATTGATATGGATGATGATGGGATATTCGAAGCTATTATCATTGATGGAATTTCCGACAAACTTGATGAGTCGATGGTTGAAGATATACAGCTTGTATCTACATCTTCAGAATTTCGATTTAGGGTAAACACTGCATGACTATGTTTACCTAGAATGTACCATCTCAAGCGATATCTAAATTCATATCCTGACGGATGATCTTTACAGGAGCCCATAGCTCTTATGTAGGCAAAAAAGTTTTCTAGTACATCCTGTTGAAGATGTCGTGTCAAAATATACTGAAACTCCTCAGGATATTTATTTTTAAGATAGCCATACAATTCTCGAAGCGAAGCATTACTAATTAGAATGCCTTTTTGGAAAGGCATGAGCGATTTTCTAGAACCAACTTTCATATTTTGAATATAAAGATCCATTAATATTAGTATCGATTCTTGATTCTGAAGGTTCATTCCGAAGCCGTTCACTCCTGAATGCGCACCATATTTCTGCTGCGAATTATGCACGTCAAACCAGTTATTAACAGTCAAAACGAAATCAGAGAATTTTTTATAATCAGACACATTTATAAGTCCATTATCACCAGCCCATTTAATCACCTTTGCCACTGTATGAGACCAAATTCGTGCCGCTGGCTTAACAGCTTGCCTCAGTGAATGATGTGCGTCCAATATCTGTTGTGTTAAACGATGTGCAACACGAAGATCGCTTGAGTTGCTCAAGTCAATAATGGCTTGTAAAACCTCAACTTTAAATGCTTTACTGCAATTTTGAAGTAAAAAACCATCGTCGACAAACCAATTTCGCAGTAGTTTTAGTAAATGGGGAACATCAGCAAAAACAAATATTTTGCTATCTTTCAGCACAGAATGCGTGAAAAAGTGATTTTCCGGCGTAATATGTAATTCTTTCCACACTCCTTTATTACCCATATCACTGGTTGTTGCTACTACTTCGTATCCAGCATCATACAAACGACATACAGCTTCCATTAAAATATCTTTCGTCATTGGTTGGTCAAACTTGTAGTAAATTGGCTGTTTCCAGTTTCCTAGTAAACCACGAGCCATAATAACTTGAACTTTTCCATAAGGACCAACCTTTTTTTCAATTTTTGAATCGAACTGAACATCGGAACTTACAGACATTTCATCGAAAGTGAGAACTGTGATTTTTTCCAATGATGTTAACGTTTTACCTTTTTCTCGCATTACTGCGAGAACATCGGACAAAAATCCCTCTCGAATATCAAATTTCCGTAAAACCCATCTTCTTAATGAAGCCAGCGATGGTAAAGGGAAATTGAGCTTCAGTCGGAAATATCTGTATGCTTTTGGACTAACACTGCGAAATGAGATTGCCGAGGTATAATCGTCTATTGACCACCGAATCCATTTTCGATTTTCTAGAATGCATCTAATTTGTCCTTCCGTAAAATAACGTTGCAATAATTGTGTCATTTCATTCTCTATTGTCTTTTTCAAATTTTGTTTTTCAAGATCAGATATCGTCAGTTTCATTTGAAAATCATTAATTATTACTTGCATTTCTTTTTTTTCTTTTATTAAATTTTGAATTTCTTCATCTTTTTGTGCTAATTGCAATCGTAAAGTTTGGCATTCTTTTTCAATTTCTTGCATTTCATCCGAATGATGGTTTCTGGATTGTAAATGAAACTTATTGATTGATCGATGATGTTCTAATTCAATTTTTAGCAATGTCATTGATTTGTGTGGATCTTCATTTTGTGTCGATGTGTGGGTGCTATTACTTTGTTCCATCATAAATCTGAAATAACATCATTTCGTTTAGTATTTACTTAGTTATCGTAACAGTCATGAAAAATTGTATATGTATTACAGTATACCGTAAGCGTACCGTTGTTTAGGAATGCATGGAGAAGTGTTTTCGCTATGGTATTCTCCTATCAGTTTTTTCGGTTTAATAGCTCTATTATTTATAGCTCGTTTATAAATACTGCGATGACCATGCCAATATTTTACTCTTTGCGATCTGTTAAAAAATGTAAACAGTTAAATAAGAATTCTTATAAATTTTTAATATCTGTTCAATGAAATATAACAAAGAATGGACTATATTTCATAAATTATAAACATACCTTCTTGGAAAAGTCTTAAATACACTATCGGACGCATAAAATGTGCTTTTTGGCGTTTCCGAGATAGTCCTATTATCCATCCAATCTCTACAAAAATATGAAGATATTATTATCTGTCGTTCATATTAATTTAATATTATTTTCAAGCCATGTTGCCATTCTTACCTTCGACTTTTGGGTGTTTCGACAGTCACAGTCTCTGATACGTTGAATGGCTCAGGACTAGCATTTTCAGGACTGACATTCAATGATATTAACGAGTCATCAGCATCAATCTGAAAAGTGCTGACAGGATTCTTATTACTGCTTGATCCTTCGTCTGTGCTTCTATGGATGTTGGTAGGAAGCAGGAATTCTCTACGAATAACATTACAGTCCCTGGTAACAGTATCCATTCTGAAAAATAAAAGAATCATTAATTCTTATTATTTTGAAAATATTACAATACAAGCAATGAAATATATTTCACAACATCTATCATTTATTGATATATTTACCTATTTTCCATTGCAGTTAACATAATTGTAGGACATGCAGTTGGCAAAAGGAGTCTTCTTGCATTTGTACATTTTCCAGACCTCTGAACCTTTCCTGTATGAAATGATTCTTTCGTAAAATGAGCTGAACATATCCTTGCTGAAAGTTTGCTACATATAATGTGTGACACATCCTGGTAATAGATCTGAGTATTCACTAATTCAAATTAAGAGAACAATTATATTTTCTTACTCTTTTCCTTTTAAATACTTTAAATATGTTACACATTAATTATTCAGTTACTACAAATATTATACTATAATTATAAAATATATGTACATTTTTATAATCCTTATAGAACCACTTACCATTTTTTATAGAGGAAGGTAAGCAAACCTCCCAAATTTTCAGAAACCAGCCTTCACGTATTACTTCATTCGTTGGTAATGAAAAGAAGCTCACTTCTGTCTTACAACAATTTTCACGGCGATTTGGGCACGATTTTACAATGCACCGAACCATACTGATAATTGTCTTGTAATAAGGTTAAAATTATAAATCACGTTGCTCCGCGTTGTCACGTTGCTACCAGAACGGTAGAAACCAATTCTTAAAGCAAACAAAAGGACAACGTATATGGATGTGAAAAGGATGCATTCAATTCAGTTGTAGCAACCTCATTTATTTCTTCGCAGTTGGCAAGTCTATGTACTGAACGTTAGGGCCTGCGCACAATAGAGGAACAAGAATTAGATATTAAGATTTCAACCTATCAGAAATCGTGTATTCCGATGTAATCAGTTTCTGATATGTTGAAATCTTAATATCTAATTCCTGTTCCTCTATTGTGCGCAGGCCCTTATTCCGACGCGAAAGTAGGCGTGGTTTCCGAGTTCTGCACACACCATAGGTGCGTTCCGTATCGCGCATGATGCGCATGATGCATCCATTGTCCTTGTTTAACATTTGGTGAGCAACAAGGATAAACGATGCATTATGCGCATCATGCGAGAAATGGAATGCACCCCATGTTATCTTTCCATTGACCATGGGTCTTTGTGCTTTGAATCTTCGTTTATATCGATAAAAACACGTAATCATCAACCACGAACAAATGTTGTGCGTCAGTGCCATTAATTGTATGTTTTCTAAGTGCAATCAGTGATATGTCAATGGGTATCAATATTTCTGAGTGCATATAAATTTTGCATATAAATTGGTGAACTATAATTTGAGGTTATATTGTTACGATTTTACACAATATTAGAATTAATTAAATAATACGGTAAAATGTCTGAAGACGAAGTCGAAAGGTTTGAAGTTACTGATTATGATTTGGATAATGAATTTAACATCGCTCGTCCCCGACGCAAACTGACGAAGAAACAACAAATGCTAGGTATGTTAACCTTTGCAAGTAGTATTATTTTTATACTAAATTGAGACAGAGAATCGAAAGAATCGAAGAATTGGAAATGATTTGAAACACGTTACTTGATATATTCTTTATAATAATAAAATTTTTCAATATTATATACAAAAGTATACAGTTATTGTGTTCTGTAAGATATTTACTAGATATAGACACAACAGAGAGACCACCAATGTCAGGGCTGTGTGGCTTAGTGGCAGCGTCAAAGTCTACCAACTCGGAGCAGAGACTAAGCCTGGGATATAGACGAGGAGCGCCCTGATATTTTTCTCTGTTGTCGTCAATTGTTTACAGTTCTTTTAGATATAGTTTATTTTTTCATAACATATTTTGTTATAAACAGGAATATGGGCAGATGATAGTGATGAAGATGAATTATCTGCCAGACCATCTTTTAAGACTTTTAACAAGGGTCCTAAGAATTATACAGCACCAGTTAATTTTGTCGCTGGTGGTATCCAACAAGCAGGACAACCAAAAGAGAAGGAAGCTAAAGATGATGAAGATGAAGACGAGACACAGGATTCTCAAACAAAGCATAGTAGCTCGAGGTAAGAAGTTTAAACGTATCTATTTTTAATACAAATGTATTTTTCTTCCTTGATCTTTATTAAGTTGAAATTATACATATACATATATATATATATATACAGGGTGTTTCTGAAATAACGCCCACTAATCATACAATGCTATTCTTAGTAAAAAACCGAGTCGAAAAGTGCTGTATCATTTTGCAATTTTCGCAATATTTTCTTTAGTCATTCAATGAACAAAATGTCTAAAACCGACCGTGTAAGACAACTTTAAGATATCTTTAAGAGTTCTTTAAGAAACATCGTCAAAATATTTCACAAAGAACGCTGAAAGATATCTTAAAATTGTCTTATACATCGATTTTAACTGTTTATTCGGCAATCTTTAGAAATTAATATCTCATTAACTATCCCGAAAATTGCAAAATATAACAGAACTTTTCGACTCAGTTTTTTATTAGGAATAGCACTGTATGATTAGTGGGCGTTATTTCAGAAACACCCTGTATATATGTACGCATATATAATTTTTTTCATTTAGTTCGGAAGATGAGAGATCAAATAATTCGAAATCACGTCCATCCTTTTCTTTGAATTTGGACAGCGACATTGCAGGTCTACGTAAAAAGCGCCATCAAATGAATCCTTTATTGATGAAAAGTGGAATGGGTAGTTGGGAAGTACATACAAAGGGCATTGGTGCTAAATTATTGCTACAGGTATTTTACAAGCAGTCTGTTATTTATTTATTATAAATCAGAGTAAGATAAATTCAAGTAGTAAATTAATAAAAAAACATTTTTTATTTAGATGGGATTTGAGCCTGGTAAGGGCTTAGGTAAACAACTACAAGGAATAAGTGCACCAGTAGAAGCACATCTCAGAAAAGGAAGAGGTGCAATAGGTGCATATGGTCCAGAAAAAACACCAAAGATTCCTGAGAAAAAGAAAGATGATGATGGGGAGGAAACAAAAGAATCCAAATCTAAAGTATCTCAATGGCGGAAGGGTGATAGCAACAAGAAAAAAGTTAGATATTGTTATAGAAGTGTAGATCAAGTTTTGGAAGACGGAAAACTGAAACCTAATAAGAAACTTCCAGTGTCAAGCGATATGAGTAGAGTTAAAGTTATTGATATGACAGGACCAGAACAAAGAATTCTTAGTGGATACCATGCAATAGCTGGTGGTCAGCAGTGTCCTGATGAGACTGTAATTACGTCTGATAAGAAATCTAAAGTGAACTTTGCCCTGCCTGAATTGCAGCATAATTTAAATTTACTTGTAGATATGTGCGAGCAAGATATTATTCAAAATGATCGACGAATGAGACATTTAAATGATAGAGTAATTGCTTTAGAAGCAGAAAAGAAGAATTTATCCAAAGTCGTGGATCAACATAGTCAACTTATCGATACTTTGGAAAATGTACTTGTTATTGTAGATAAGTTAATGAATGAAACGAACGAATTGTCGTTGCAAGAAACTGCAGAGGCTTTCAAAAATTTACAAAACAATTATTATGAAGAGTACAAGATGTACGAACTTGGTGAATTAGCTAGCAGTTTTGTGGCACCGAAAATAAAGGATTGTTTGCTTAATTGGAATCCATTAATACAATCAAAACAACCGATCAAATTATTTGAACAGTGGAAGGATATCTTGGAGAATGGAACTAGTACGACATTACAGACACGAACTATGCAGTCATATGATCAGCTAGTATGGAATGCATGGATGCCATCAGTTAGAGGAGCCATACAGTAAGTGATTTTTATAATATATACGTATAATATTCTGAAGAAGTAAATCAAAGGATATAAGAAAATATTCACGTTTTTATTATGATACATATTTGTAAAAATCTATAGTTTTTTAAATGTATCTGTACCTTCTAATAATTTTTATTTATAAATTAGACAATGGACATGTAGGCAGCCTGAGCCTTTAATTGAATTAATAGAATACTGGATGCCATTATTACCCAATTGGATTTTAGAAAATATATTAGATTTACTAGTATTACCAAAATTAACATTGGAAGTTGAAGAATGGAATCCTCTTACAGATACTGTACCTATTCATACATGGATTCATCCTTGGTTGCCATTATTACGTAAGTGTGTTTATGTGTGTGTGTGTGTGTGTGTGTGTGTGCGCGTGCGTGCGTGCGTGCGTGCGTGCGTGCGTGCGGGCGGGCGTGTACGCGTGTGCGTATCGTATGCGCAGACGAGCGATGAACACTACCTCCGTTATACGTACGATTACGTACTTTCGTCGGCCAGTGACATTTTGTATTCTAATTTATAAAAAAAGCCTAATAAAATTTTAACCATTATCGCGTATCAGTACAAGATGTGGATAACAAAATCTTGTACTAACATCTGATAATGATTAAAATTTTCTCGGGCTTTTTTTTAATAAATTAGAGTATACAAAATGTTACTGGCCGCGAACTTTTGCACGCCACTGTACATACTTAAATTTATCCTTTAACATGATTTTCATATATTTGATTATACAAATGAATTACGTTGTAATAATAACTGTTTTTATATTATTCAAGGAAATCGTTTAGATACTTTGATTTATCCAATAATACGTAGAAAACTCGGATCGGCATTAGGAGGTTGGCATCCATCAGATAGATCCGCTAGATTAATGTTGCAACCATGGGCAGAAGTATTTGCTAAAGGAGACATGGAAGCATTTTTAGTCAAAAACATTATTCCAAAATTGCAAATAGCCTTATCCGAGTTTGTTATAAATCCACATCAACAGCATTTAGATCAATGGAATTGGGTGTATGAATGGAAGGAATTAATACCTGTTCATATAATGGCAGGATTACTTGACAAATTCTTTTTCCCAAAATGGCTACAAGTTTTAGCACTTTGGCTCAATCATTCGCCTAATTATGATCAAGTAACAACTTGGTACATGGGTTGGAAAGGGATGTTAAATGACAAGTTACTAGCAGAACCAGTAATAAAAGGTACGTCGCATTATTATATTGAATTTACATCTTTTGTTCCCCCACAGTTGATTATTAAATTATGAAACTAATATGATTTACAGAGCATTTTAAGAAAGCATTAGACATGATGAATAGGGCTGTCAGTGGGCCACAAACTCATCAACCTGGTGCAATAGAACAAGTTTCATATTTAACAAGTTTAGAAAGAACTCAGCCAACAATATCGCAGGTTGCACCGATTGCCCAGCCGAGGATGGAGGTACAAGAATTGCACATTATCCGTTTAAATTACGTGATGTTAAAAAATGGCACAAGTAATATGCATATATTTTCTATAAAATTATGCTATCGTTTTCTTACAGAGACTTGCAGAGGCAGTACGAACAGCTTCACAAATACCGCAGGGTTTTAAGGATTTCGTACAAAAGAAGTGTGAAGAGAGAGGTATATTATTTATGCCAATCCCGAATAGATATAAGGAGGCTAAGCAAGTGTACAAAGTGGGCAATGTTCAGGCTTACATCGACAGCAATGTCTTATTTGTATGTCATAATGGTACAAATTGGATGCCAACGCATTTGAATGCCTTGCTGGATATGTCTGAACTTTAATAAAATATGATTTAATAACATGATTAATAATGTGACGATTGTTCAAGGCATATGTTTTATATTGTGTTTATGTTGTAAATACATATATTTCTTCTAAATATTATGAGAGAAGTTGATTAATTATTTTACCATTTCACATCAATTCATGATGTATGTTTAAGTCTATGTATTTATGCTTAAGTGATATGTATCATTTTTGTATTATTAAAGCTGTATAATAAATTAATGTATTTTGACACGCGTGCACATTTTTATTACTTTCTAAAAGCGCTTATTAAATTATAATATATCTCGTAAATTGTAACATAAACGTAGCTCGTTTTAGTAATCAATAAAATCAGCCATTCTGATCCATATGTAGGTACATTATCGACTTCTGTTATATGCACGTATAAACGTCTCACTAAGATAATTCACTTCCATATAGGAAATTTTAAGCGACATTCGCATAGATATTAATAAATGCCTATTATTTAATTTTAGGAAATTATACACACTACGGGTTTTCTTAATTCGTATGTACTTGACCGGACGAAACCTCCGGTTGTAAAAATTATTATTTTAAATCGTTTGTATTTCGTATGAAGAGTTTTGAAGTGCAAATAAAAAGGTTTGTGAGTCATTGTATTAATTACAATTAATCATTCTTTTTTGGACCATGTACTTGACCGAAATAATTAACCGGATTTAAATTCAACAAAGTTTAAACATGGAATCGTTTGTATTTCGTATGAAGAGTTATGAAGTACCATTAAAAACGTTTGTGAGTCATCCAGACATTTTTAATTAAATATTAAAATATCATGTATTTGACCGAATTACAGATACAGGAGCTACGGTCACGGAAATTCCGTTGGATAGGTAGTCTCTCTAGTATTTTGATATTCAACAAAGTTTAAACATGGAATCGTTTGTATTTCGTATGAAGAGTTATGAAGTACCATTAAAACCGTTTGTGAGTCATACAGACATTTTTAATATATTAAAATATCATGTATTTGACTGAATTATAGATATAGGCGCTACGGTCACGGAAATTCCGTTGGATAGGTAGTCTCTCTAGTATTTTGATATTCCATGACTGTATTATGAAATTGCTTGCACTATGTTTTGATTGTGAATTATTTAAAGGTGTGCGTATACGGTGGTGCAATCACAGACTTCTATATATACTACTAGACTGCTAACTCTCTTAGTATAAGCTTGTATAAAGTGGACCCCAAAACTTATAGTGGTCCTGCGCATGCGTCACGAACTACACCGAAGGAATGTAATATGGCTGTGTCCTGCGATGATTGTGATACTGCGAATAGCCGTATTGTAG
>NW_017299827.1:39284-41804 GCF_001594075.2 Trachymyrmex cornetzi | reverse complement strand
CTCGGCTCACAGGGCAGAGCGACACTTTTTTTTGCCAGATTCTTTCATTTCATGCAAAAACGCATCGAATAAGCCTATTTTTATTGATTTTTGAGGAGGGGTAGCTAAACTGAATAATTACCACCATTTTCAATTACGATGCCGGCAAAGTGTGCCTTTCCAACTTGCAACAATACACAAAATATTGATTGAGTTTTTTTCAGTAAGAATTATTAGTTAACTTTAAAGAAGTGAGAAGTATATTTACATTATGAAATTATCTAAACTGATAAACTAATCTGAAATACTAAAAATAAAGACTGATAAACTAAAAAGATTACTTTTTAGATTTCCATTAAATGAACCTAAAGTTTGTGCACAATGGGTAACAGTTGTGAATAGAAAAAAATGGATACCAACAATGTCCAGTAAAATTTGTGAAAAGCACTTCGACATCAGTGATTTCTATAATACAAAAAAGAAAAAGAGATTAAAGCCTGATGCAGTACCTAAGCATATTATAGCACCTGATAGAATAGAAGAAGCATTTGAACTAGATATATCTATAATATTGATATTACTTTCCATAATTGAAGTTTAAGCTGGCACAAATTCTTTCACAATAAGTAGTGGCAAATATTTCAACAATATATATGTATTATGTATACCGTACTAGAAAAATTATTTTTAATTTAATATATTTTTTATATAGATTTAAATACGTGCAATATAGTATCTATTCCTACTAAACCTGACGACAGTGATATTATAGCACCTGATAGAATAGAAGAAGCATTTGAACTAGGTATATCTATACTATTGATATTACTTTCTAGAATAAAATAAAAAAGAGCATTAATAATTATTTATAAAATTGTATCATATATTTATTTAGATCCAAATAAGTCTATGTATAAATTTATTTTCTGCCAATAATAATGTAGCATTATAGATAACAAACCACAAGAAGAATCTCATTTAGGTAAAATGTTATAAAATATGTTTTTATCTTTTAAATATATTAAAATAGTTTGAAAATTAATAATTTTGTAATTATGTGTTGATTTACACAGGTTCAGGTCATATGTATTTTATTTCTTCTTCAGTTTTCTATTGTAGCATTTAACAGTTACGTTAAATTAGACTTACAGAGAAAGATAATATGATATTAAATGTGTACAACTTCTAAATTATAATTCATTGATTTTTAAATTATAACTTATTTCTTCTATATATCTTTATTTATAATTTTCATTCTTAATAACTTACAATTTTCATATTTCAGTTTCATTGTACAAATAAAAAACGACAAAACGTAAAATAACAGAAACGTTAGATCAACCAAATGAAAAATATATAAAATTAAAAGAAGAAAATGTTCAATTAAAAGCATTGATTGCTTCCTTAAAAGAAAAATATGAAACGAAACTGAGAAATCAAACATTATCTTATTGACATTTAATGACAAAGAAACAGAATAGTTCGAAAAGAAAATTAAATATAAAGAAAAAATTAATTAGTGAAAGAAAAAAAGTTAAAACACTTGATAAGAAAACAAAACGTAAAGAAATAAAAATAAGTAAGTTAGTAAAAAAAATAAAAAATAAAGCGGTAATTAAAAAATCGCCTGGTAGCAGTTTAATATATTCACTAATATATATGATAATGAAACGATAAACAATAAAAAAAAACCAGGAGGACGACGATACACAGAAGAAATTAAGAGGTTTGCTCTTACTTTACATTATCATTTTCCAAGGGCATATGGTTATTGTAGGTCAGCATGTACTTCCTTATTTATAATATTATTTCTTATCTTAAATACTTATCAAAGTATCAAAGTATTTTAAGTATATATATCGCGAAGCGAATACCGATAAGCGGATTGTCATAATTAAATAAATTCCACTGTAAATTGTGAAAATTTAAGTTATATATTTTCTAAACTACAAAAAGGCTGTAAGTGTTAGTTTCTTCCAAGTCCTTTGTGGATCCACGAACCGTGCGATACCGGCACAACAGAAAAAAAATTAAGACCAAATATGTTTATTAATAAAAACCTTTGAACAAATTAAAAATTAAAGGATAAAAGACAATTTTTACAATTGTATAAAAATATGGACAAATATCAGTGAAAATAAGACTATGGAAACAAGTATTTATTCAATACTGTTAATTAGGTTAACCTGTCAAAATACGTATGCACGTACTAATGTATGCGCATGTGTCGCACGGGTCATGCGGTGCGGTTCTCGACGCATGCGTATAATGCACAATCGAAATTGGGGTCTACTTTTTCAAATGAGTTAGCAGTCTAGTAGTATACATAGAAGTCTGTGGGTGCAATGCACAAATAATCTTCCGGAGTTGCAATTACAATTTGCACACCTTTTGTCACAGTTGTCTATTTGTGCATTGCACCACCGTATGCGCACACCTTTAAATAATTCACAATCAAAACATAGTGCAAGCAATTTCATAATACAGTCATGGAATATCAAAATACTAGAGAGACTACCTATCCAACGGAATTTCCGTGAC